>NC_043711.1:18618265-18722253 GCF_006229205.1 Suricata suricatta
TTTTTGAGGAACCTCCACACTGTTTTCCAGAGCGGCTGCACCAGTTTACATTCCCACCAACAGTGTAGGAGCATGCCCGTCTCTCCACACCTTCACCAGCATCTACAGTCTCTTGATTTGTTCATTTTAGCCACTCTGACTGGCGCGAGGTGGTATCTCAGTTTGGTTTTGATTTGTATTTCCCTGATGATGCATAACACTGAGCATCGTTTCATGTGCCTGCTGGCCATCTAGATATCCTCTTTGGAGAAGTGTCTGTTCATGTCTTCTACCCATTTTGTCACTGGATTATTTGTTTTTCAGGTGTGGAGTTTGGTGAGTTCCTTATAGATTTTGGATACTAGCCCTTTATCTGATGTCATTTGCAGCTATCTTTTCCCATTTCGTTGGGTGCCTATTAGTTTTCTTGATTGTTTTCTTTGCAGTGCAGAAGCTTTTTATCTTGATGAGGTCCTAAGAGTTCAGTTTTGCTTTCATTTCCCTTGCCTTTGGGGATGCGTCGAGTAGGAAATTGCTGTGATTGAGGTCAAGGAGGTTGTTTGCTACATTGTTCTCAAGGGTTTTGATGATTTCCTGTCTCACATTCAGGTCCTTCAGCCATTTTGAGTTTATTTTTGTGTATGGTATAAGAAAGTGGTCTAGTTTCATTCTTCTGCACGTTGCTGTCCAGTTCTCCTAGCACCACTTGCTAAAGAGGCAGTCTTGTTTCCATTGGATACTCTTTTCTCTTTGTCAAAAATTAATTGGCCGTACATTTGTGGGCCCAGTTCTGGGTTCTCTACTCTATTCCATTGGTCTGTGTGTCAGTTTTTGTGCTACTTCATTACTTCTTTAAGTGAACTTCCTCCAGATAGACTTGCCAGATTAAGAGGTAAACATGTTTTGTGACTTGTTCGATGTAGTCACATTGCCCTCTAGAAGTTTCCTGATTTATTTTTTTACCAGCAGTATTTGAGTGTACCTGTCCTCTCTGTAGGCCACCTAGTGCCAAGCATTAGTAACAAAGTATTTATACTCCGTAACAAAGTATTTATTCTTCGTGGTGGTTCATGGATATTTGTTACTGTGTTCTCTGATTTTATGTGTTGGAAACATTTTTATATCTTTTAAGAATGTAGCCAGTGTTGGAATGACTTGGTGGCTCAGTCAGATAAGTATCCAACTCTTGGTTTCAGCTCAGGTCATGATCTCACAGTTTGTGAATTTGAGTTCCATGTCAGGCTCTGCACTGACAGCATGCATCCTGCTTGGGTTTCTCTCCCTCTATATCTGCCCCTCCCCTGCTCGCGCGCTCTCTCTCGCTCTCTCTCTCTCTCTCTCAATAAGTAAACTTTAAAAATATAAAGAATGTTCCCAGTGTAGCAAAGAAGGGAATGATTTGATTTTCCTGCCTTAGGTTATTAGTGAGATAGAACATTTTTACATTTGATTACTAGTTATTTGTATTTCCTTTTTTTTTTTTTTTTTAATTTTTTTAAGAGAGGGAGGGAGACTAAGCATGACCAGGGGAGAGGCAGAGAGAGGAGACACAGAATCCAAAGCAGGCTCCATGCTCTGAGCTGTCAGCACAGAGCCTGATATGGGGCTTGAACTCACGAACTGCAAGATCATGACCTGAGCCAATCGGATACTTAACCAACTGAGCCACCCAGACGTCCCTATTTGTATTTTACTTATAAATTGTAGGCTCTTGATATGTATTCAGCTAAACGAGAAAAGGCAGAACATCCTAGTTAACCTGTCCAGTCTTAAGGTAAATACATAGGGAACATCTACTAATCTTTTTTGAAATGCTGAAAATTAGTAATTACCTGAATATGAGATCGGGGTTCCTAAGAACTTATCCCCCAGAAAAGAATCTTTTTTTCTTTTCTCTTCTTTTCTTTTTTTAAAGATCTTATAAAGTCTGCTGTTCTGGAGTCTTTTCTCAGTTCTTTTGAGTCACTAAGTATTATTTGAGAACGATATATTAATCATTTAGTTCAATTCTAATTTTAGATTCTGGGTTTTATAAAAAAATTTTTTTGACATTATTAATTTTTGAGGGAGAGAGTGCGAGTGGGGCGGGAGGGAGATAGAGAGGGAGACACAGAATCTGAAGCAGGCTCCAGGCTCTGAGCGGTCAGCACAGAGCCTGATGCGGAGCTCGAACACAGGTGCCCCTGGGTTGTTTTTTTGTTTGTTTGTCTTTTTATGTTTTTTATTTTATTTTTGAGAGACAGATAGAGACAGCACAAGCAGGGGAGGGTCAGAGAGAGAGGGAGATGCAAAATCCGAAGCAAGCTCCAGGCTCTGAGCTAGCTGCCAGGACAGAGCCCCATGCGGGGCTCAAACCACAAGTGTGAGATCATGACCTGAGCCGAAGCCGGATGCCTGAGCCACCCAGGCACCCCTTGTTTTTTTAAAAAAAATAAAGAAATTTAGCAATTTCAGTGATGATTCTGAGGTTCTAATCACACAGAATGTTAGATCACTTTTTTTTAAAGTTTGTTTATTTGTTTTGAGAGAGCATGTGAGTGGGGGAGAGGCAGAGAAAGAAGGAGCAGAGAATCTGAAATAGGCTCTGTGCTGACAGCAGAAAGCCACACGTAGGGCTCAAACTCATGAACCATAAGATCATGACCTAAGCTGAAGTCAGACGCTTAACCGGGTGAGCCACCCAGGTACCTCTTGGATAACATTTTTAATAAAATAAGTATTCATATTCAGTTACAGGACCAACAAAAGAATTGACTATTGCTATTGTAATTTTATGCCAAAAGGTACTTGTGGCTTAGGATAAACTTTCCCACAGTGACATTATTCTCAAATCCCAAGTGGTATACCTTAAGCGAGTTCACTGGCAGTTAAAATGATGTACTCTAGCTGCACTTAGGTAACTCAGTGGGTTAAGTGTTCCCCTGTTCTGATTTCAGCTCAGGTCATGATCTTTCGGTTATGAGATAAACCCTATTTCAGACTCTACACTAGGCATGGAGTCTGCTTAAGGTTAATCCATTCTTTCTCTTTCCCTCCCTCCCCCCCTCTCTGTCTCTCTCTCTCTCTCTCTCTCTCTCTCTCTCTCTCTCTCTCTCTCTCTTTCGCGCACACGCGCACACACACACAAATATTTTTTTTAAAACGATGTGCTCTGGAAAATTGCTAGATGACCTAAATTCGCCATATCATTAGGGAACTACAGCATATAAGGAGCTTGAAAAAAATAGAACGGTACAGATGGAAAGGGTAATGTCTTGAAATCATTATTCCTTTCCTTTCTTCTCTCTCTGTCTCTATATATTGCATACATACAGAAAAGAGCATAGGTCATAAGCATTACTGTTCAGTGAATAATCACAAATTGTATATACCTGTTGTCTCAGTTTGGGCTGCTGTTGCAAAAACCATAGACTTGGTGTTTATGCACAGTAGGAATTTGTTGTTCTGAAGGCTGGAAAGTCCAAGATCAAGGTGCCCGCCAATTCATTTCCCTGTGAAGGCCCCTTTCTTGGTTTGCAGATGGCTATCTTCTTGGTGTATCCTCACATAGTGGAGAAAAAGATGATCTCTGTCTCTCATCTCTTTGAATAATAATTCCATTCATGAAGGCTCCACCTTCATTACCCAGTTACTTCCCAAAGGTGCCACATCCAGATCATCAGATTGGGGATTAGGGCTTCAATATATAAATTGTAAGTAGGGGGGAGGTTCACAAACATTATGTTCCTAACACCTGTAACCACCACCCAGGTCAATAAACAAAATGTTGTGTTATATGTAGAAGTCCCTCTTGCCTCTCCTGCTTTTCCTTTCCACCCCTACTAGAGGTAGTCACTGTTGTAAGTTCTAATACTGAAGAGTCCTTTGACTTGGTTTTGAGACTTATAGATATGGAATCACACAGAATGTATTCTTCTATCTGACTTTTTTTTGTTTAGTATTATTTTTAAAATTCATCTTCTGTACAGCTCGGTTGACTTTCATTGTTATACAGTCTTTTAGTATAAGTGTATATCACAGGGCCTCTGGATGGCCCAGTCTTTTTTTTTTTTTTAATGTTTTATTTATTTTTGATACAGAGAGAGACAGAGCATGAGAGGGGGAGGGGCAGAGAGAGAAGGAGACACAGAAACGGAAGCAGGCTCCAGGCTCTGAGCTAGCTGTCAGCACAGAACCTGACGCGGGGCTCGAACCCACAAACGTGAGATCTGACCTGAGCTGAAGTCAGTTGCTTAACCAACTGAGCCACCCAGGCGCCCCTGGCTCAGTCATTTAAGCGTCTGACTCTTGATCTCAACTCAGGTCTTGATCTCAGGATCATTAGTTCAAGCCCCATGCTGGGCTCTTTGCTGGGCATGAAGCCTACTTAAAAAGAGAGAGTATATTATAGTTTATTCATTAGTTTCACTGTTAAAGGACATGTCAGTTTGGACGGGGCTCTTTTTCAAAATCAATTCTCTTGGTGAATAGGTACACTCATTTCTCTTAATATAAACCCATGAGTAGACTTGCTAGATTTTGTGTGTTATCTCTAATCCATGACACAGTAGTTTAAATTTTCATTGATTGGGGCACCTGGGTATCTCAGTTAAGTGTCTGACTTTGGCTCAAGTCATGATCTCATGGTGTGTGGGTTCAAGCCCTACGTCAGGCTCTGTGCTGACAGCTCAGAATGGGGCCTGCTTCAGATTCTGTGTCTCCCTCTCTCTCTGCCCTTCCCCTGCTTGCACTCTGTCTCCCTTTCTCAAAAATAATAAATAATAATAATAATAAGCTTTCATTGATTGCTGCCTAGGTATAATCATTCAATAGCTGTTGATCCCCCACTATTTTTATAGGTCTCCCATTGCATAAGTATTGGGGGTATAGTCATTAATTAGTGACTATATTATTAATTAAGACTTTATTATTTTATAATTTAAATGTATAAAACTAACTTAATAAATTAAGTATAAGTGGATGGTTGTCTATTTCATTCACATCCCTAAAAGTTCATTCATTCAAGATTAATCAGATTGCTTTTGGGCCATATGTTTGCTGGGAAAATTAGTGTTCTCTAATTTTCGATTATATGGTCATTGGGAACCAGAGCTTTGGGCAAAAATAGGGGCACAGTAAGGAGGATGAGTGTGGCAGTGGTGTGCATGGTTAGAGGAGGCTAGCTGGAGGCAGATGCTCTCTGAGAGGCTGTGAGGTGGGGGTGGGATCTGTAGACCAGGGTGTGGCAGACAGGGAGGAAGGAAATAACTGAATGGCTTTGTTCTGACAAAAGTATTGTGTCTATGAAAACTTTTTTTTTAATTGAGGTGTAATCTACATGCTATAAAATCATCCCTTTTAAAGTATACAACTTAGAAGTTTTTAGTATATTCACAAGGTTATGCAACAGTAACCCCTATGTAATTTCTGAACATTTTTATTTATTTCAAAAAGAAACCGTGTATCCATTAGCAATCACTCTGCCCTACCCAACACTCTCCTTAACCCAACACTCTCCCCTACCCAACACTCCCCCTTACCCAACACTCTAAATGTCCTTGAGTCTACTTCCTGTCTTAATGCATTTGCCAACTCAAGATGTTTCATATAGATAGGATCATACACTTTTTTGACTGTTTTCTTTCACCTAGCATCATGTTTTCAACATTCATCCATGTTGCTGTATGAATTAGTACTTCATCTCTTTTTATGGTTAAGTATATTCCATAGTATGAATATAACACATTTTCTTTTTCTGTTAATTAGTTGACATTGGGTTGTTTCCACTTTTGGCTACACACATACATGTGTATGTGTGTATTTGTTATAATGCTACTATGAACATTCATGTACACACTTTTGTGTGGACATATGTTTTCAGTTCTCTTGGTTATGTATCTAGGCGTGGAAATGCTAAAGCTTTTGTTTGTTTTTTTCAGGAGCTTTCTCCAAATGGATAGCTCATTAGAGCCCATATTAGAGTGGTGTAGTATTGAAAGCATGCAATACTCAGAGTTCCAGTGACCAGGTTTCATTTCTATTTTGGACGTTCATGTTGCCATTTTGAATTCTCCTTTGTGCTGGGTGCTTTGTTTGTGTGTGTGTGTGTGTGTTTGTTTGTTTGTTTTACTGGATGTCTCCGGGTACTTGCTGCCCTGGATCTGGATCTCTTTTTATTATTTGGGTTTTGGGCATATCCAGGATTTGCAGTTGACACTTCAGGAGCTTTCTTCTTTTCATTCCTTATATTCCTTCATCTCCTGCTACTATTAAATAGCACATTTATTGTTTTTACCTGTGCATTTAATAATGCTTATGTTGTCTAGTTCCTGAGGTATTTATTTTAACATTACAGGGTAAAGGTCTCCTTTTATTTTCTTTGGCCTGATTCTTGTAATGTGAATCTACAGCAATACAGGATGTTTTGGGTTCCCTGCAGACTAGAGGAGCTCCAGCTCAGAGACATGTTTATGTTTGTTCCTATCAAGGTTCCAGTTTCAGGAGATCTTTTTAAGATCAGGAAACATTATATTGGCCACCTTGCCTAGAAAAATGCTTCTTGTGGCTCTTCTAGGTGCTTAAATGATGGGGCTCTCCATTATTGGCATTTGCTTAGGTATTTTAAAGATCTTACCAGAGCCTTGAGAAATATGGAATAAAAGACTAAACTGCTAAACCAGACAAAATGGCTGAATAATGACTGGCAAAGGGTATGTACAATAAAGCAAATGCCACCAAATGTAATTGGACTGCTCTAGATTGAAAGGTTCGTGAAGGCAGGGAGTGTTTCTTTTCTTCTTTTCACCTTCTTTTCTTTTCACTACCCAAATGGTTTAGAGCTATACCTGGCAACATATGATGTGCTAAATAAATATTTGTTAACTAGATTAATAAATATTGAATAGTTTCTGACTCCATATTCCTGCTTGATAAGCCCTTAGCGATCTTTTTAGTTTTTGCATAATGTAGAAGGCTCATCTCCTTCCTATCTGCACAACCTCTTGACTTGCCAGATTCTGGTACTTCTATTAGGTTTCTGCCCTATAATCTTTTTTTTCTGCCATATAATCTTTTATAACAAATAGTAATATGCTCTTTTTTGTTTTTGCCAGAGGTAGCCACATCTTGTTTGTTATCGCTTCCAAACTCCTGTCTGATTCTTGTCCTCATACTCTGGGGAGTAGTGAAAGGAGTAACTTGGAAAGTGCAAAGTAGATTATCAAGAGCCTTGCATTTAATCTTTCATTTGAGAGCATGGGGGAGCCACAAGAATGAAACAAAATAAATATGACACTATAGGGAAACTTGCCTTGTGGTAGTATATAGTCTTGACTAGAGGGGAGAAACTGCAGATCTTGGACAGCAGTTGAGATATGAAGAGGTGATGGCTTGCACTAAGGGCTGACAGCAGCTATGTAAGGGAAAAGTCTGGTTTGAAAAACAGTTTGCACAAAGAATCTCTAATATCTGTTAACACTGAATATTGGACAGAAAGGCAAAAAAGAGGGCAGATTTAAAGGGCCACTCAGGTTAGAAGAATGGTAGTACCTTAAACAGAAATAAAGTATGTGGAAAAGGAAGGCATTTGGGAGGGAGGGATGAAGATTATTGTTTTACATATATTGAGTGTGAGGTGACATCAGAACCTTATAACACTGGAGCTTAGCAGAAAAATCCTGAGGTTTTTCCGTTGCCATTTTTGTTCTACTACTTAACTAGTTTATTCTACAGCTTTCCCTTTATTTCATAGTCTGATACTTTTTGAGCAAAATAAAAAACAAGAAAAAAATTCTTTCCCAATTTTTCTTTTTTCTTTTTTCTGAAAAGTTTTAATGTTAATTTTTGAGAGAAAGAGAGAGAGACAGAGCACAAGCATGGGAGGGACATAGAGAGAGGGAGACACAGGATCCAAAGCAGGCTCCAGGCTCTGAGCTGTCAGCACAGAGCCTGATGTGGGGCTCGAACTCACGAACTGCGAGATCATGACCTGAGCTGAAGTCTGATGCTTAACCAACTGAGCCACCCAGGCACCTCCCCCGCTCCCACTTTTTTATGTTTATTTATTTTGAGAGAGAAAGAGTGTGTGTGCAAGCAGGGATGGGACAGAGATTGAGAGAGAATCCCAAGCAGGCTCCATGTTCAGCACAGAGTCCAACATGGGGCTCAATCTCACAACTGAATTGAAATCAAGAGTCAGACACTTAACCAGCTGAGCCACCCAGGAGCCCCTCCTTTTCCCAGTTTTTCTTATAAAAAGAAATTTTCCTTTTTTTCTTTCTTTTTTTTTTAAATTTTCTTTTAACGTTTATTCATTTTTGAGAGAAAGAGCATGAACAAGGGAGAGGCAGAGAGAGGGAGACACAGAATCTGAATCAGGATCTGGGCTCCGAGCTATCAGCACAGAGTCCGATGTGGGACTTGAACCCATGAACTGTGAGGTCATCACTTGAGCCAGAGTTGGATGTTCAACTGACTGAGTCACTTAGGTGCCACAAAAAGGAGAAATTTTCAATTATATGACCACTTTGTAATTTTGATAACCTTTGTTTATTTTTAAATGTTTATTTTGTGAGAGAGAGCTTTTATGAGCATGAGAGGGCCAGAGAAAGAGGAAGAGAGAATCCCAAGCAGGCTCCATGCTCAACTTGGAACCTTATGTGAGGTTTTATCCCACACCCATGAGTTCAAGACCTGAGCCAGAACCAAGAGTCAGACACCCAACCAACTGAGCCACTTAGGTACCCCAATTTTGATCTTCTTTAAACAGATATAAAGAATGCTTTTTATTTATTTATTTTTTAATGTTTATTCTTGAGAGAGAGAGAGAAAGAGAAAGAAAGATCAAGACCATGAGCGGAGGAGGGGCAGAGAGAGAGGGAGACACAGAATCTGAAGCAGGTTCTAGGCCCTGAGCTATCAGTACAGACTGGACTCGGAGCTCTAACTCAGGAACTGCAAGATCATGACCTGAGCTGAAGTTGAAGGCTTAATGGACTGAGCCACCAGGCGCCCTAGGATGCCTTTTAACACACTGGATTGTATACCTTAGCCCTGAGGGTGTTTAAAGGTATTCAAGGGTTAAGTTTGTGTTAGATTTTCAGACAGAGCATTCAGCTCTGATCAGGGAGAGTTTCTTGATGGCTGAGGGCTCTGCCTTTGTGGCACTGGGCAGCAACTCCAGCCGGGACATCATTAGAGACCTCTTAGCTTGGTGTTCTCTCAAACTCCTGGATTCCCTGAGATTTCTGCCCTGTGTGGAGATCATTCCCTCACTCTCAATGTGTACCTGCTGCAGTAGCAGCTATCATATTGCTCAGCAAATGTTGCTTCCTCAGTATAGACTAATTTGACTTGAGCATGTGAAAAGCCACCCTCGTTTTTGTTATGAACTGAAATGTGATAATTCTGTTATTTGCAAGTGAGAGTGAGTAGACCAAAAAATGATTAGGCACTTAATCATTGTCCCATTGGACCTTTTCTGACTCAGAGCTTCCATTCTTAGTCTTGTAGCAACTGTCAAGAGTAGCATTGGGTCTGTAGCACTTTTTTTTAAATTGTTATTTGTTTGTTTGTTTTATTAATCTCTCTGCCCAAACTCTATGGCTTAAACTCATAGCCCCAAGATCAAGAGTCACATATTCTTCCAGCTGAGCTATTCTGATTCTGTACCCTGGATCTATAGTTTTTTGCCTAAGAAAAAAAAAGAATGGTGGGTGGTTACCTTCCTAAAGTGGCAATTGAACATTGTGTGTTCAGAGGTCTGGCATTATGTTTTTTTCATCTTTTCAGGACATTGTTTCTGCAGAAAGTATGTCAGCAGGGTTTTCTGAAATGTCTGTGCAAGGACGTTGAAAGCAGAGACACTAATAGAGACAGGCTTCAAGAAGTTAAGGTTCTTGGGTGGGGGGTAGCAGTAGAAATAATGTCTTCAATGGGAGGCTGAAAAAATAGCTGCTGGCTCTTTGGGGGATACCTGGAGAATCCTCTAGCCTTTGTGGTGGGCTCAGGATGTGATCTGCAGTGTCGTAGGACTTGTGGGTCTCATATTCTCTCTTGGCTTTTGCTACCCCCTTCCAGCATGAGTTCTGTATACAGAAAAAGAAATGAGAAGTGTCTTGATTATGTTACTTAATAAAATAAGAAGCTTTACATTTACCACACTGATTTTAGAAACTCCCTTTTTCTTCCCCTACAATGACTCGATTTAGAGACCTAGACAGTGAAGCATGAGTAGATATTTAATTTAGGGTCCACTTTTCCCAGAGAAATGAACAGGGGAAGCTAGAGCAATAGTCATCTCAGGATATGAAAGAATGTTACATATAATGTTCTAGTATTCAGCACTGTGGGGAGAAAAAGGCCCTAAGTTGGGCACCTGGGTGGCTCAGTCGGTTAAGTGTCCAACATCGGCTCAGGTCATGATGTCACACTTCATGAATTCAAGCCCCACATCAGGCTTTGTGCTGACAGCTTAAAGTCTGGAGCCTGCTTCAGATTCTGTGTCTCCCTCTCTCTCTCTGCCCCTCTCCCGCTCACACTCTATCTCTTTCTTTCTCTCAAAAATGAATAAATGTTAAAAAGAAAAAAAGACCCTAACTGCAGTAGGCAGAGAGCTCCTCTTTTATCTGGGACTAAAACCTCTGATCTCATTCCTCAATTATTTTAGGGCTAACTGAGGAAATCCTTAGGAAGGAGCAATCTGTGTCTTGTTTCTGTATCTGTTCTACTTTATGAGTACTTGATTTCATTACAATGCAGTTGAAACCCACTGAAAAAATAAAATAAAAACGGAGGTTATAGAAACCTGAATTCTGAAGCAAATTCTGAGGATTATTAGTAAATTCTGTTTAAATGTGATCCTCTACTTCCACTAAGAATTGTTTGGAAATAAGTTATTAATTAATCAGGGAAATTGTTTAACCAGACTGAGTTCCTTATCAATACTGAATGAAATATTGCTTTAATATACATATAATTATAACAAACTGAAATTTTCAAAAATATTTGCATTTAGTGGTTCACAACTATTCAGTTATTCTAAGTACGAATAGCTAGATCTAGTTATTATTTCTTTTTAGCAATATGTTTGTGGTGAAGGAATTTGCTGAGTGCCCCATCCACTCAGCCTGGTCTCAACCTCTGCGATAGAACCTCACCTTCTCGCAAGGAAAGAAAAGACTTTTGGCTCTTTTGGTTATTTGCTCACTCGTGTATTTGTTTATATTTTCTGTCTTTGTTTTCAACTCAGATGACTCTCAGGAGAGTTTTTTGGATCCCTTGGCAAACAAGTCTTGGTTAAGTCTTCTGGGGAGCTAAGTTGTTGAATTATCTCTAAGACTGTGGATTACAGGTGTTCTTTCATAATGGCAAGTGACATTTTCTAGAACTGAAAATCTTACTTAAAAATACACCAAGACTGGGGGGCACCTGGGTGGCTCAGTCTGTGGAACGCCTGACTCTTGATTTCGTCTTGGGTCATGATCCCAGGGTCACGTGAGTGAGTCCCGTGTTGGGCTCCTCGTGGAACATGGAGCCTTTTTGAAATTCTCTTTCTCTCTCTCTCCCTCTGCCCCTGTTCCCCACCCATGCTCTCTCTCTCTCTCTCTAATTTGAAAAAAAAAGTGCACCAAAGATTATCAGGGAATGGGGGTGGAAGGGGTGGAATATGGTTTTAGCACCAGCCACTTTTGCAGTAATCAAGTTGCTGTATGTCAGGGCCTTTTTGAGAGTGTGTTGTGTTCCTAGAGGAGAGTTCATCTTGAGACTCTGACTTTGCTGAGCCTGGTGTATTGGGCTGAGTGAAACAAGCCAGCCATATTGCCTCAAAGAATAAAAATAAGGTTTAGCAAGATGCTGGTTGTGTCCTCTTAGGAAATGATAGATAAACTGGTCAGGTAGTGAAATATATTATTAGGAAGTGTTTTGGGAGGAAATTGTGCTTTCATCTAGACAAGAAAAGATAATCAAGAAGAAATAGCAACTGAGAGTGCAGTGTCTTTTAAAGTTTTTACTTTTATTTAAATAATCTCTGCATACAATGTGGGCTTCAGACTCAATGCCCCTGAGATCGAGTTGCATATCCTACTGACTGAGCCAGCCAGGCACCCCAATCTTGTCCCTCAACTTTATTTATTTATTTTTTAAATATTTTTGTAACATTTATTTATTTTTGAGAGAGAGAGAGAGACACAGAGTGTGGGGGGGGGGGGACAGTCAGAGAGAGAGAGGGAGACACAGAATCAGAAGCAGGCTCCAGGCTCTGAGCTGTCAGTACAGAGCCCGACATCGGGCTCGAACTCATGAACTGTGAGATCATGATCTGAACTGCAGTCCGCCGCCTAACCGACTAAGCCACCCAGCGCCCCTGTCCCTCAACTTTAAATTGGACCATGAAGTAGGATTCTGTTTCCAGTAGAGATCCCATCAGGGCCTCATCTCCTGACTACTCAGAGGGGCACTTAGACCCTGTTCTGTGAAAAGGCAGTCTGAAAGAGTGTACGGAGATAGTGGGACAGAGCTCCTACAGAGTTGTCACACAGCATTTTGTCTTTGGATTTCTACCTCTACTTACCTCCTTCCTCCCTCTCCTCCTCCTGTCTCATTTTGGTTTTAGCCTTTGGAAATACTGAGTTTTAGAAAATGTTTAAACTAGAGTATATCCTTGCACCAGAAAGAATGATCCTGTCTGCTTTGCAAAAGATTTTTATAAAAACTATACTTTAATACTAAGAAGAATGAAACATCTGTTTTAAACCTGTTGTATTCCTCTTGCTCTATTCTTTCTGCAGGACCATTTGATTGCTGGGTGGTTGAAACTGCTGGTAGCAGCTACTTACTACCAACTCTTTGTCCTAGGCCCTGTGCCTAAAGTAATTGTGGTGCTTTAAGAACATAAAGATCACTTGAGCAGTCTAGTTGGGGGGATTGGCAACGCAGACAGGGAGCAGGGTCTTTACGACAGTCTCTCTAAAAAATCTCAATGGGGCCATTGCCTGCAAATTTCTTTAGACTCTGCGTCTTTTCATCAGAAGCCACCTCTTGCTGTAGCAACTATTTTGAGATGGCTGACTCCTTGGAAGTTTAAAAACAAAGAAAAGCAATATGGCAAAATGAAAACTCGACTATTGGTTCTATGTATGTTGCTAACTAGCTTTGTAACCTTGGGCAGGCTACTCTATATCCCAGCCATTCTTTCTCACGTGGAAGTAAGTTTTATATATACCCTACATGTGAGGATTGAGCAAGGTGACCTTTGTGAAGAATGCCTTTGTAAACTGTAATTGCCTTATGAATTAAGATTACTATCTCTGATAAACAGTACCAGTTCTCAGCCACCATTAACCTGATTCTCCCATCCTGTGTTTGGAAGAAGCACAAATCTACAAAGAGGGATTGCTGATGTTTCAGTGTGAGTTGTGTTCACAAGGCTCACATACTTCTCCCTGCCTTTTGATCCTTCCATGTCTCTCTCCATGCTTTCACGGGATGACCAGTTCTGCCACGCAGCAGCCAGGCTGTCCGTACAGTGTGGCTGGGACTGCGCTTGTGTAGGAGATCTTCAGCACACGTGCTGAGCTGCTTCCTTACATGTGCTCTTGTACCTCCCCAGGACCTTAAGAATTCTTGGGGCTTCATTATGAGCCAGATGGACCATGTGGTAGATTCTTATTTAATTCTCTGACCCAAGTCCTTTTCACAGGTTGACAGTCACAAAATGATATTATGAATGAAGTGTCTGGGAGCAGCAGCTGAAAAGGGAAATGGAAATGTTTGTGTTGAGTTCAGCAGCCCTCAGACCCAGAGCATGCTCCTGTCTGGTGCCCCTGAGGTAGAGAATAAGGACTTGCTTTACTCTCCAGGAGTGCAGTTTTCTCTAGCTTCCTGAACCTTCACATTAAAACCCCTTGAGATTATACTTAGGAACATCTCTAGGTGACTTGGTCAAGGGAGGGCTTTGGGCTTGGAGAATTTTAGCAGGTTTTAATCTAATTTAAGCCCAGTCTAAAACTATTGAGAAAGGAGGTGTCTGGTTTTACTTTCAAATGTAAATTTTGAAATTTCCTCCTCTTTAAGAGCCTGACCTGATTAATAAGACTCATGGTTTTCATGGTACCTTTGCTTTAGTAGTTTAATAATTAAAACCCAATAATTCAAATGATGAATAAAAACCCTAATGTGTGAAGATGGTAGATAATAGACAATTAGAAGTAGACCACCAAAAAGTGATGAAATCATTTATTAGTGACATTACTTTTTTCTTATTAATATTTAACTCATTTATTAATCTAGCTCCCCACATTTGCTTTCCTAGGAGACACTGGCAGATCTTTATGCAATCTGGAGAAAGGCCTGGCAAGGATAGGAAGGGGTATAGTGTACGCCACACATGTGCCAGGTGTATTTGGGCAGCCTAAGTACGATAGCAGCTGGGGGATCAATGATAGATAAACCTGATTGCTCTCATTCAACTGACTTCTGTGTCTGTTTATTCTTATCAAAACAATTGACTGTTCTTCAGAGTGATATTAAAACCATTTCATATTCTTTAGCAGTGGTCTCCTCTGGCAGTTTTATGTCTAGCCATGTGCAGGTTGAAAAGAAAGAATCATCCTACCTGTAGGGGACTCTGAGGAATTGAAGTCATTGCCTTTGTAACACATGAGGTAAAGGCATCTTCTCAAAGTTGAGCTAATGAGTGCTCTTGGCAGGAGGAGTTTCCTGCCCCGGACAGAAAGTCATCCGTGATTCCTGGAGTGGTGTATTTGTTAGGCTAGAAGTATAAAGGCTCCTTGCCTTAGAAATTCCTGGATCTACTTACTGATGCCTTTAAGTGTTAAAATCAAATTTTGCAATCGACCGTATTCACAGTAGTGCCTTGTTCTGCAGCACCACTCAGTCTTCAAATGGCAACTCACACATTTTGCGGACTGGGTGTACCGATGTACACTATGACAGCAGTACCTCCCTCCAGAGCCATCGTGTGCTAAGCACTTCAGTCGTCCGGGGATGCTTGGATCCATTCAGTCTTTTGTTCATTCCCCAAAGGGCTTAAGTTCCTTTTCTGTACCAAGCACTGTACTTGGTACTGATAATAAAAGGCCAGCCAGCAAGATTTCACCTGGACACTCAGATCTGGCCTAGCAATTGACAACTAACACTAAGCGCTGTCGTGAAGATACAAGTTCTGATGTGTGGTGACCATTTCCTGTGAAATCTTTAGTCTTTTAGTAGATTGAAATGGGTTGTGAAATATTAACCTGTCAAGCAAATGAGGTGAAGTGAGTGGCATTTTGACCTTGTCTAGTCTCGCCTGATGATTCTAGTCCTTTTTTAGCACTTATGAGTTGAAATACATTTATTAAGCCCTCACTGTATTCTATGCTAATCTTTTGACATGTATTAATTTTCTTAATCTTCATAACCACCTTATGAAATAGGTACTGTTACCCCTACTTTACAAATGAGGAAACTAAAGCAAATGGAGATTACGGTCCTTATTTAAAGGTCATGTGGTGGAGGCAGGATTCAAATTTAGGGCACCTGACCCAGGGTCCATGTTCTTAAATGATGTAATACACTGCCTTTGGGTGTAAGGGTACCATCTTGACCAATCTCCTGTATGGGCAGAGCTTGGCAGAGTAATAGTTCCTTGACTCTCCATGACTGCAGAGTTCATCTCTTCCCTGGATTAGTTTCTGTGAGTAGATTGCTTGTCCCTAATACAGAACAGGAGTTAAATGCAGCAGGAGGTCCCTTATCTATAGCCCCACATGTGAATCTGGCTCTACCTTTCACCATCTGGATGACCTTGGCTCTGAGCATGTTTCCTTATCTGTAAAGTGGAGATAATGTTATTTTATGGGATCATTTAGGGGATTAAATAAAATAACATACTTAACAGTTTCTGGTTCTGAGTAAGTGCTTAATAAATGTTAGCCAATTTTTATTATCATCATTCTCTAACCTTGAGAACAAGCCAAGAAACAGTTTCTCAGAGACCAGATTCTAGGACCTTTGGTTTTGACAAGACAATAATTTTATTCTATGTATTTCTCTTGACTCTTTTGGTGTGAAAAGCAGAGAGGTAAAGCATTATTTGACAGATGTATGGATTCAAGCAAGAAACTGAGGTCCAATTGCAAAGAAATGCCTTGTAGAACTCAGAGCCCTGTCTGAGGAGACACAGAGGACCCTAGAGGGCGGAGAATGAACACAGCGCAGGGGCTAGTTCCAGAGTCGCATCCTCGGTTAGTTCACTTACCAGTGTGGGTGAGGGTCTCTTGTCAGTAGGCAGAGATTTTTTTCCCTCTACTCTTAACACATATCTGCTGGCTAGTGTTTATTAAAACTTAACGTTTTCTTGGGGCACCTGGGTGGCTCAGTCAGTTAAGCGTCCCACTTCACCTCAGATTATGATCTCATGATTCATGGGTTCGAGTCCCTCATTGGGCTCTGTGCTGACAACACAGAGCCTGGAGCCTGCTTTGGATTCTGTCCCCCTCTCTCTTTGCCCGTCCCCTGCTGACACTGTGTCTCTCTCAGTCTCTCAAAAATAAATAAACATTAAAAAAAACTTTTTCTTGATATGAAATAGAATTAGTGACTTTTCTAAAATGTAGAGGCAAAGGAACTCTGTAACTGCAGACTTACTGAGCCCCTTCCTCCACCCGTTCCTGTGCCAGACTTCCCCAAAGTGCTTATTTGCCAATGGTTGCTCCTCAGATCTCACAGCTAGCTCACTCCGTAGGCTCCAAGCCAGAGTGATGCTGCTGCCACCACTACCACCAGCACTTGTGCTGCCACCACCAGCCATTCAGGTTCCTGCCATAAGGATGTGACCTGCCGTGAAGCTTTAACCTTTCTCCTTTCTGCCTATCATTGGGGTTGTACCTCTTTCTCCTAGTACTTTTGCCATGTGGCCAGTGTTCCAAAGAAAGTTTTCAGGCACCAAAGAGCCCTACCACCTCTCCCAAGGAGATTTTTGAGTTAGCCATGGAAAAGAAGACAATTGAGAGGGCTCCTGTGCCTCTGTGCTGCAGAAGGAAGAGTTGCTTCTTGATAGTGTGCTAGCTCCAAGCCAGGTGGGGGAGACTTGCTGGGGCTCGTGTGAAAGTCCACTACATGACCTTTGGAGAAGTAGACTGGGCCTAACCTGCCCAAGGACAGCACCCTGACCCACAGGAGCCAAGGATGAAGATTGATCTCACCTTCTGCCACACCCTTTCCTTAAGCTTACGCTTGCTATGCCATACTGCCCCAAGTCTGTGGCTTAAAACAGCCATTTCCTTTTGTCAATGAATAGGTCACTCTTTATAAAATATTTCAGCTTGAGCACTGGAAAGGCTGTCTGTGCCTTTCTGTCTCTCTGTTTCTCTGAAGGTTGACGTTGATGGCTTCTGTCTTTGTCTTCACAGGGAACTCTAATGATCCATGACAAAGAAGTCATCCTTGAGTATATATCAGGCCCGGATTTTTGGTACTGTAAACGGGTAAGTGCCTGAAATTCTGTTTCTTAGAAGTAAGGATCCAGCGTCATAGCTCCTCCATGTCTTCAGGAGTGCTGCCTGGTAGTATGCATTGCTGAGGACTGAGCTCTTCTTCTTTAGTTCAGATGAATTGAGAGTCAGAGCAAGGTCAGCCATTATTCCTGCTTCTCAGCTGTCGTCTGTGGCCATAGAGGGTTCTGAGCCTGTTGGCCTGTTGGAGGCACATTCTCAAGGGACATAGGCCCTGCTTTTCTATTGGTGATGAACTGAAAGCAGTGCCTTGACTTACAACCTCTCCTTGGTTACCCTTCTTGGGGGTGGTTACAGAAGAATTCGTATTTGGAAAGGCTGGTTCTGTGGGAGGTATACATTTTTTGGATATTAAAGGGTTTCCAAGGATATAGAACTTTAGGTACTGTGGCATCTTACCTCTGTTAAACTCTTAATATTCTTCTCAAATGGCACATTTAAAGATTTTAGGCTATACTCTACTTAGAAGTCTAGCCAGATTGTAAATGAACATGAAAATAAAATTTGTCATTTTTCACTGCTGTTTGGTTTCAAAAATAATTACGAAAAATTTATAAAGTTTTAGGGTGTCTGGGTGGCTCAGTCAGTCAAGAAGCCAACTCTTGATTTTGGCTCAGATCACAATCTCACGGTTCATGAGTTTGAGCCTTACATTGGGCTCTTACGCTAACAGTGCAGAGCCTGCTTGGGATTCTCTCTCTCTCCTGCTCACAGAGCCCTCTTTCTCTCTCTCTCTCTCTCTCTCTCTCAAAATAAAGAAATAAACTTTTAAAAAAATTATACAGTTCCTGAACCATGATTCATTAAAAGTTCATTATAGAACTTGATAAAATTCAGTAAAAACTTTAGCTTGATGTTTTGTTCACCTCAGTGAAATATAATTTGGATAGCTGTGGTTGTCATTAATCAGAGTATCATATTTCATGATATACTACTTTACGGTGAAGTGGAATCATATAATATATGGTCTTTTGTGTCTGCCTGCCTTCATTCAGCATGTTGTCAAGGTTTATCCATGTTGTGGTGTGTATCAGTTCCTCATTCATTTCTAGGCTGAATATTATTCTAGGCTGAATAATATTATCTGGCTGTACCACATTTTGTTTATCCATTCATCAGTTTATGGACATTTGGGTTGTTTGCACATCTTGTGTATTATGAATAAGACTGCTATGAATATTCATTCATGTACAGGTTTTTGCTTGAACATGTTTTCTGTTCTTTTGGGTATATACCCAGGAATTGTCAGGTCATATGGTACTTTTATGTTTTAATTCTCTGAGGAATCTCCAAACTGTTTTCTATAGACAGCATCTGCATCTGAGAGTTCCGATTTCTGTACATCCTTGCCAACATTTGTAATTTTTAACCCCTTTTTAAGAAAAATTATTTTTAAATAATTTCTATACTCAAAGAGGGGCTGTAACAACCCCAAGATCCAAGAGTCAGGCAGTCTACCAACCCAGCCTGCCAGGCACCCCAACTCTTATTTGATAATAGCTATCCTAGTGGGTGTGAAATAGTATCTCATTATTTTAATTTGCATTTCTCTAGTGACTAATGATGTTGAGCATCTTTTTTATGTGCTTATTGACAGTTACATATCTTCTTTGGAGAAATGTTTATTCACATCGTTTGCCCATTTTTAATTGAGTCATCTTTGTTATTAAGTTGTAAGAGTTCTTTATACATTTTGGATGTAAATCCCTTATCGGATATGTAGTTTGCAAATATGTTCTCCCATCCTGTGTGTTGTCTTTGACTTTCTATTTTATTTATTTTTATTTATTTGTTTATATATGAGAGCACAAACAAGCACAAGCAGAGGAGAAGGTCAGAGGGAGAGAGAGAATCTCTCCACACTTAGTACAGAGCCAGAGGGCATGGCTTGATCATGGGCGTCCTGGGATCACAACCTAAGCTGAGATCAGGAGTTGAATACTCAACTGACTGAGCCACCCAGATGCCCTTGTCTTTCACTTTTTTGCATAAAAATTATTGTGATAAAGTCTAGTTCAGCTTTTGTTGCTTGTCCTTTGGTGTCATGAACCCATCAAATCCAAGGTGATAAAGACTTATCCCGTGTTTTCTTCTAAGAATTTTATGGTTTTGGTTTTTATATTTAGATGTTTGATCTATTTTGAGTTAATGTGTATTCATGCGGTTCAGTTTCATTCTTTGGCATGTGAGTATCCAGTTGTCCCAGCACCATTTGTTTAATCAGGGTTCTTTTCCCATTGAAGGTCTTGCACCCTTGTTGGAAATCAATTGACAGAGGTTTATAGGTTGATTTCTATCGACTCTTAGTTTTATTCTTTTGATCTATATTTTATCCTTATACTAGTACCATCCTGTTTTGATTATTGTAGCTCTGTCGTAAGTTTTGAAATTGATTAAGTATGTCCTTCAACTTTGTTTTTCTTTCTGCCTGCCTTTCTTTTCTTTTTTCTTTCTTTCCTCTCCTCCCCTCCCCTCCCCTCCCCTCCTCTCCTCTCCTCTCCTTTTCTTTTCTTTCTTAGAGACAGAGAGCATGCAAGCGGGGAAGGGGAAGTGGGGGTCGGTAGACAGAGGATCTGAAGCCGGCCCTGTGCCCGATGCAGCACTCGAACTCATGAACCATGAGATCATGACCTGGGCCAAAGCTAGACACTTAACTAATTGAGCCACTCAGGCGCCCCAACTTTGTTCTTTCGTAAACTTGTTTTGGCTAGGGATACCTGGGTGGCTCAGTCAGTTAAGCAGCTCAGGTCATGATCTCACATTTTGTGAGTTTGAGCCCTATGTCAGTCTCTACACTGGCAATGCAGAGCCTGCTGGAATTCTGTCTTCTCTCTCTGCCCCTCTCCTACTCACGATCTTACTCACTCTCTCTTTCTCTCTCAAATAAATAAACATTTTATTTTTTTTTTAAGTTTTATTTATTTTTGATAGAGAGAGAGAGACAGAGCATGAGAGGGGGAGGGGCAGAGAGAGAAGGAGACACAGAATCTGAAGCAGGCTCCAGGCTCTGAGCTAGTTGTCAGCACAGAGCCCGATGCGGGGCTCGAACCCACGAACGTGAGATCTGACCTGAGCCGAATCCAGAGGCTTAACCGACTGAGCCACCTAGGCGCCCCATAAATAAACATTTTAAAAAATAAGATTGTTTTGGCTCTTCAGGGTCTTTAGCAATTCCATATAAATTTGAAGAACAACTTTTCCATTTCTACAAAAAAAAAAAACTTTAGGATATTGATAGCATTTAACATTTTAATAGTGATTATCTCTACATTTTGAGATTATGGGTGATTCCCCCCCTCTTTTATATTTTCCCTATTGGCTACAATGCACACGTGTTGTTTCCTTTATAATCAGAGATGGAGGGAGCTAGCATTAAAGGGGCAAATTTTGAACTCTATTTTCTGTTAACTGGCAGAAAACAGATGTTGATATCTGATGTCAAAATTACACAGCGGTTGCCAAAACTATTGCTTGAAAGAGCAAAATGGCTTGGTTACATTGTCCCCTAAAATGACAAGCTGCTTGCTTAGCTGTTTCAGGAGTACTTTGTAATTTCTGCACTGTTTTGGAAGGGTTAAGGGATGAGCCCTGCATATGCAACCTTTGGCCTGATGTGGAATGCGCCAACTTTAAAAACAATTATTTATAGCAGTATGATTTATAATAGCCCAGAAGTGGAAACAACCAAATGTCCATAAGTGATGAATGGATAGACAAGATGTGGCTCAGCCACACAGTGGAATACTATTTGGCAGTCAAAAGGAATGAAGTACTGAAACATGTTACAACATGGATGAACTTTTGAAACACTATGCCAGACACAAAAGACCTTACAGTGCCCCGTTCCATGGGACTGGTAAGAATGGGGGCAATGAATATGTTCTAAAGTTAGATTGTAGTGATGGTTGCACTCCCTCATATACTGGAAATTACTGGACATTTGAAACAGGTGAAGGTTATGGCACTTAAAAAAAAACAAAACAAGGTGACAGGGTTGGAGTTGGGGGGCGGGGGGACAAAAAGCAACCAAGGTTAGGATTCTAACCTACCACTTAAAACTCTTCTGTAATGACAAGCAGCCTCCAGGGGCTCCTGGGTGGCTCAGTTGGTTAAGCGTCCCACTTCAGCTCAGGTCATGATCTTGTGGTTCATGGGTAGGGGCACATCAGGCTCTGCTGACAGCTAGCTCAGAGCCTGGAGCCTGTCTTCAGATTGTGTGTCTCCCTCTCTCTCTCACCCTCCCCTGCTCATGCTGTCTCTCTCTGCCTCTCAAAAATAAAAAAAAATAAGCAACCTCCAAATACCAGTGACTTAGGGGCGCCTGAGTGGCTCAGTCTATTAAGCATCTGGCCTCGGCTCAGGTCATGATATCATGGTTTGTGGGTTCAAGCCCTGCGTCAGGCTCTGTGCTGACAGCTAGCTCAGACCCTGGAGCCTGCTTCCGGTTCTGTGCCTCCCTCTCTTTCTGATCCTCTCCTGCTCACGCTGTCTCTCTGTGTCTCTCAAAAATAAATAGAAAACAGGGGCGCCTGGGTGGCTCAGTCGGTTGAGCGGCCGGCTTCGGCTCAGGTCAGATCTCACGTTTGTGGGTTCGAGCCCCGCGTCAGGCTCTGTGCAGACAGCTAGCTCAGAGCCTGGAGCCTGCTTCCGGTTCTGTGTCTCCCTCTCTCTCTGCCCCTCTCCCTCTCATGCTCTGTCTCTCTCTGTATCAAACATAAATAAAACATTAAAAATAAATAAATAAATAAATAAATAAATAGAAAACATTAAAAAAAAATACCAGTGACTTAAATTGATAAGCATATTCTTAATTTAAATTAGATGTTTGGAGCTATGGGTTATTTCCGTTCTGCCCCACAGCCTCTCATTCTGGGACACAGGTGTGTGGAACAGTCCCGATGTGGCACTGCTCTTCCCCTGCCTGAGGGAGAGAATGAGAGGCTCGTTCTCACAAAGTGATGGCTCTTAGAGCTTCTGCCAGACCCACTCACACTGTTGGCCAAAGCTGATAGTAGAGAGGGTAGAGGGGAGAAGGGAGTACACTCACCCTGCTGGGAGGTACCACAGTCACCTGACAGTAGACAGGGGCTATGGCACTCAAAGAGAAGTGAACAACAAAAATAATTGATTATAATGACTTTACCCAAGTTACTTACCCTCTCCAGGCCTCAGTTTCGTCTACTACAAAGTGAAAAGATACTAGTTGTCCAAATCATTTAAGGGACGATGTGTGAAACAGGCCTGGTACCTGGTGTGTGCTGTTTACTCATTAGCTTCTGCTTCTGTGCTTATTGTTCTCTCCGCCATCTGGCATTCCCTTACTTGCCCTACAAGGCCCTGCTCAAATAGCAGCCTTTTCTTCAGGGATCCTGGTCTTTGATTTCCTGCCATTCAGTTCTGTCCTCATACTACTTGGTGGAAGCTCATTGGCAAAAGTTCAGTGTCTTTGGGTTTGGGCCATGTGCTTGCCTTTTTATTCATGGGTTCAAACAAGAAGAACTACATTCACAGTACAAAGGGCCTTTCCCCTTGTTGGGCTAATGAATGTTCCTTTTCAACAAACTTAGAATAGCTGCCAGAGGCACTACTTCGGCATCTTCCTCCTTTTTTGTTGCCCCCTTTTTTTTAAATCCGTGTTTGACTAAAGGGAGTTGATAAATGAATTCTCAGTTCCAGCCAAGCCTGGTTGGAGCCGTCAAAAGCAGTTCAGGATGAAATGTTGGATACACACTGTGAATGGCAATGGCTTTGAGGCAGTAGTATCCTATAAAGCATTTAACAGTCCAGTTTTCTTTTTCTTTTTTTATGTTCATTATTTTTTGAGAGAGAGACAGCAAGCTGAGGAGGGGCAGAGAGGGAGGGATAGAGAAATACCAAGCAGGTCCTGTGCTGTCAGCACAGAGCCCGATGCAGTGCTTGAACTCACAAACTGTGTGAGATCAGGACTTGAGCCGAAACCAAGAGTCGGAGGCTTAACTGACTGAGCCACCCAGGCACCCCCAACAGTCCAGTTTTCTTAGTTAAATTTATTTTCTATAGAAGTTTTTGTTCTGGAAAAGCATTTGGGGCTTTTGCCTCAGAGCTAGGTGCCTTGTTAGAAGGCACCTCTCAAACAGCAGCTCACCAGATTTTGTCTATCCACTCTGGTGGGAGTGGGGAGGACGTCAGATTTGTTAGGCTTTATGGTGATCTGGGATATGGTTTGTTTCTTTCATGTTTGGCAAGTACTCTTGTGTTCAGTATACATAAGATATTTTTAAATGCCTTTGGTCAAATTGAAGTCTTTCCCTTTCCCATGCAGTGTAAGGCCAGCGTAGCTGGGTACCGATCTTCATGTTCACTCTGCAAGTGCCCAAGGGAAGGTGAGTGGTGGCAGAGATGGTGGTGGTGGCTTCTATTTTGTGTACTGAACAAAACAAATTTCATGTTCTCTTTGACTTTAAAGAGTGGTCATCCCTAAATACAAGTTGATTTGTAACACTCTTCAAAGTGCATTGTGATCTCTGAGTTCATGTGACCTGTTCATGAGTGACACTGGATCTCAGAGTTCCACCAGGGCAAGTGCTGGGTTTGCAGGATCCTCACACTGAGGGGGCTAAGTGAGCAGCTGACCAGAGGTCAGTAGTAGTGCTATTTAGAATACAATTAAGGTGTTGAGAAAGAGTCCACGTGGCATTAGTCCATGTGACCCTTACCCCCACTGCTTTGAAGTTATTGGGAATCATTTTTATTGAAATGGTGTTCTTTTTTACACTCTACCTAAACATTTCAGGATCTTCAACGGAAAAATATTTGTTAAGATAACAGTAAAAATATGAACAAGAGGAAATAAGGTTAAGAGTATATGTTGTTTTTTTT
This sequence comes from Suricata suricatta, assembly GCF_006229205.1. NCBI lineage: Eukaryota > Metazoa > Chordata > Mammalia > Carnivora > Herpestidae > Suricata > Suricata suricatta. The sequence continues at coordinate 18,642,598 of NC_043711.1, forward strand.
AGAGGGATAAACCTAATAGCCCCTGAACTTTAAAGTCAATTTCTCTAGAGAGCCTTTAAGTAGACAACTTTTAAGAGTGTTTCAAAGGCATCTGTAACAACAGTCCTATAGCAGTGACTGTTAAATGCCTGTTTCTGATATTACCTCTTCAGGAGAGCTAGTGCATAGCCATAAAATACAGTTCAGTGTACGGATCCTGGTAGCCTTCTGAAGAACCTATTTGTTCCAAATGTAGAACTTAGTATGCCTTCCAAGAGTTGCTTAGTTGGGATTTTGGGCTGTAGTGGAGATTCTACTCTCTACTGAGGACTGTGAAGCAAGTATTCTGAAAATCTTTAAGGAAGGCCCCACATACCAAACCAACCTGTGAGAAGGTGAGTAAATAACAGAGATTTTTAACTTGTATTACTTCAGGTTAGGCAAAATTGTGTTTTTCCCTTCAAGAAAGACTTCTTTCTCCGTATATTCTAACAAATGAGTGGATGGTTTATAAAAATCGTTGGGTACCATACCACTGAGAGTGCTGAGACAACTTTAACCTGGAAAGCACGTATTCACTAGTTGCCTGTCACTGCTATTAAGTAATCTCTACATTGTTCCCATAGAATATCTTTTTTGAGCCACGTGGCTTTCTATGAACTCTCGAAGAATGAATGAATTACAAAACTATGCTCCTAATTAGTTGGACTAATTGTCCTGCTATTGAAAGAGTTTTGAAGTGAATCAGTTATATTTTGAAGGGCATTTGCTCATTACAATTATCTGCATGTGAATGAGCCATATGCAGGTAGATTTGTTAACTTCCCTAGAGAAGAGGGGACCCACCTATGGTCATAGAGAGTTTGAAACAGCTGTCATAGTATCATAACACTGGAAGAAGCAAGGCCCCTAGACAAACGCTTAGGAAATCTGTTTCTACCAAACTTCTGGCAACGGTCATATCTTTGATAATTTTGTTGCCAAATATATTCTTATCATTGGTTTTAATATTCAGGCCTGGAGTCTCATGAAGGATTTCTTATATTTAAATGTTTGGAAAGTAATACAGAACTCATAAGGTGAAATTTTTTCAGTACTGGAGTGGTTTCTTTGAAGTATTTCATTTGACTCATTAGCCTTGCTTAACATCTGTTAGAGGGCTTTTTTGTAGGTATTTCTGAGAGAGTTAAAAGCATTCCAGTGCAGGTAAGGAGGAATCAACAGCAGTAGTGTTTTTTGGATGAAACCTGCTGGAGATTCTCTTTCTATTTCTGTTCCTCTAGTGACAGAGGCCAAGCAAGAATTAATAACCTATCCTCAGCCTCAGAAAACATCCATACCAGCACCGTCAGAAAAACCCAACCAGTCTCCAAGATCAGCTGATAAGGAATCTGAATCCAAAAAGCGGGAAGAAGGACAAGAACCACGCTCCGGACATCAAAAGAGAGAAGCAGAAAGATATCTGCCTCCTCGAAGGGAAGGGCTTACCTTCCGAAGAGACCGAGAGAAGGAGCCATGGTCTGGGGAGACACGCCAGGATGGGGAGAGCAAAAGTAAGTGGTTTGTCAGGAGGTGTACTAGATTTTGACCACCTCAGCTGGTAAATAGTCTGTTGTGTGGCTAGGCACCAGCTCTTTCCCACACCCTATTAAAACTGCTCAACCTTATGATAGAGGCTCTTGCTTTCTATAGGCCTTGCCATGCGAGTCAAAGGAATCTATATCCTCCAAATAGCAAGCTGCTATTCAAATGCGGCAAGGCATTATTTTAAATTTCTGGTTATTGGTGAAGAAATGGAAATGTTTGAAGTATATGTCCACGTTATTTTATAGAATCAGCCTTGTAACAGCAGAATGGCATCTGTGGTAAAAAATAAATAAATAAATAAATAAATAAATAAACGATCAAGGGCACCTGGGTGGCTCAGTCAGCTAAAATCCAACCTCAACTCAGGTCATAATCTCACAGTTCAGGAGTCAGAGCTTTCTGCTGTCAGCATAGAGCTCACTTCAGATCCTCTGTCCCCCTTTCTCTCTGCCTCTCCCCTGCTCATGTGTGTATGTGCACGTGTGCACTCACACACTCTCTGTCTCTCAAAAATAAACATTTTTTAGGGGCACCTGGATGGCTTAGTAGGTTAAGTGTCAACTTCGTCTCAAGTCATGATTAGGTTCATGGGTTCAAGCCCTGTATTGGGCTCTGTGCTGACACCTCATAGCCTAGAGCCTACTTGAGATTGTGTGTGTGTGTGTGTGTGTGTGTGTGTGTGTGTGTATCTGTCTGTCTGTCCCTCTGCTCATGCTCTCTTTCAAAAAATAAAATGAAATCAACAATGTTTTTTTAGGGGCACCTGGGTGGCTCAATCGGTTGGGTGGCCGGCTTCGGCTCAGGTCATGATCTCACGGTTCGTGGGTTCGAGCCCCGCGTCAGGCTCTGTGCTGACAGCTAGCTCAGAGCCTGGAGCCTGCTTCAGATTCTGTGTCTCCCTCTCTCTCTGACCCTCCCCTGCTTGCACTGTCTCCCTCTGTGTCTCAAAAATAAATAAAAGACATTAAAAAAATTTTTTTACCTTTTTTTTTCTTTTAAAGACAATCAGGGGGAGTGTTCGCTTTCTAATGTCCCCTCTCTGAGAGCTTTCCTACTATTCTCCCTTTCTGCTCTTATGCTCTAATAAACCTTTGCCAGCTGTTCAAAAATAAAAATGAATGAACGAATGAATAAGACAGGCTCCGAGGGCTTTGAAAATTAACCTTTCCCTTTCTTTGCTCCTTTCCGGTTTGTGCATGGTTCATTCAGCAATCATGCTAAAGCGCATCTATCGTTCTACTCCACCTGAGGTCATAGTGGAAGTGCTAGAGCCCTACGTCCGCCTTACTACTGCCAATGTCCGTATCATCAAGAACAGAACCGGCCCCATGGGCCACACTTACGGCTTTATTGACCTTGACTCCCATGCGGTAAGTTTCCTCTGTTTTGGGATAGCCAAGGGACAGCTGGCTCTAGAAACCTTAAGAGGCTTTGAGGGGCTTCCTTATCATTGGAATTCTCATATGCTGTCTGTTATCACAACCCCTCTTGTTCTTTCCTTTGGGTCTAATGCTTATTCAGATGAAGGGACTATCCTTGAAAGTTAAAACTCTTGAGTGTTTTTCCAAATCTGGTTTTGTCTTACGGCATTTACAATGTCCAATTAAAATTAACATGAGAACTGGGGCACCTAGGTGGCTCAGTCAGTTGAGTGTCTGAGTCTTGATTTTAGCTCAGGTCACAGTTTGTGAGTTCAAGCCCTGTGTTAGCACAAAGCCTCTGGGTTCTCTTCTTCTCTGCCCCTCCACCCTCACGTCCACCTGCTGGTGTGCTCTAAATAGATAGGTAGGTAGGTAACATGGGAATGTAGTTACTTGTTTGGAATCTTTATACTGAACCTTTCAAGATTTAGTGAATTTTCTAGTTTCTGAAATTTCTTTTTGCTTAGCCATAGATGGTTTTATATTTGATAGTAATAGGACTATTCCTCTTTTTCCTCAAAAGTTTGCTTTAATAGATTCTTAGGCTTGAATTTTTAGTTGTGGGGTCCTTTTCTATATAATAATGTGGAAATCAATGATATTTCTTAGATTTCATGCTCATAAATCATAAGGGACTTTGTAAACTGGATCTGATGCAATGACACTTGTAGCCTAAAAGGAGAGAATTTGAATTTCTGATACCAATACCAGAAACTGATGTTTACTGTGACCACTATTCTGATCAACACTTCATCAAGAGTTGCCTGTTTTTGCCAGTGTGCTCTTAACTATTACAGTTATAACCAGAACATAATGTTCAACAAATTTTTCTTTTGAGAAGGAAAATCCATGTTCAGTTCTCTTTCAGAGGACATGGCCTCTTCTCTCTCTTTGTGCTGAAATGTATCTTTGGTTCCCCAGGAAGCTCTTCGTGTAGTGAAGATCTTACAGAACCTTGATCCACCATTTAGTATTGATGGGAAGATGGTAGCTGTAAACTTGGCTACTGGAAAACGAAGGTAAGGCAGAGGAGTGGGGCTCCTTTATGGGTCCCCTACTCAAGTTTTTGGGGAGGAAACTGATAAAAGGCAGGGATAGTAAGACATGGAATCTTCTGATGTGAGTTGCTTCAGATAGGTGTGCATGTTTTCTTCCTCTGGAGCTTGCCTTACTCTGACTCTATAGATTTCCCCCCCCCCCCTTCAATAGCAGTACTAGATACTTTAGTTCCCTCTCTCTTTACTGCCTGGTATCTTTGGGTCCCAAATGATGATACAGTCTTAGATGTGCAGAAAAATCTTGATATATCCTTGCCCCTTGGAATCCTAAGAAAATGACGTTCTGACTCCCCGCTCCCCTGACCCTGTTCATATACCCCCACAGTAGTAGGAAACCTAATTCCTCTTTACTCCTATATTTATCTTGCCCCAGGAGTGGCAACTGGGAAGTGGCTGCATCGGAGAGACAGGCTTACAGGGATCGAGCAGATCTTGCTTTAGTACCCTCAGTTCCTTTGCTGTTTTGCTTCAGTAGTGGCTTTGTTGGAGTCTCCATACTGCCAGGCCTGCTTGCTGTCTGGGTTGGTAGCTTTCCCTGCAAAATAGGGGAAAGAAAGTTTCTTGGCAAATCTATAGGCAGTCGTCAGGGGGTTTTTTGTAGCAGACTCAAGACCTGTTGTATTATTTGTTGCAGAAACGATTCTGGGGACCATTCTGACCACATGCACTACTATCAGGTAGGCTTCAGCAGTTGGGAAGTACTCTTGTCAAAATCCTCAAGTGACTGAAAGAGTAATCTTGATTTCTCTCCAGTAGATAACTATTAAGGTTTAACTAGCCTTTCTGTGATAGGGTAAAAAGTATTTCCGAGATAGAAGAGGAGGAGGCAGAAATTCAGACTGGTCTTCAGATACAAATCGACAAGCACAACAGTGTAAGTGACTTGTTTTATTTCTTTTTTGTCTTTTTGGATTGACTACTCTTTAATTGAAACCTTTGTAGTCACAAAATTATCAAGAGATACTGTTGACTGGGGGTGCTTCTTCAGAGAGAGTGCTATCTGTGGGTTCTGCACCTGTTTGGGTTGGCCAGCCCGATTCTTGGGTTGTTCTTGGTAAGTTCCCAACAAGGGCTTCACTGGACAAGGACTAACATTGGCTCTGGTTTTGTTCCCGCTAGCATCATCTGACTGCTACATATATGATTCTGCTACTGGCTACTATTATGACCCTTTGGCAGGGACTTATTATGACCCCAACACTCAGGTGAGTTTTTGATTTATTTACTTTCTCAGTGATTCTTTTGAGAAAAGTACCTGTAATTTGTTACTTTGAAGATTTTATTCCCTGGATTTTTTGGTTGCTCATTACATGAAAAGTGGCAATGTTGAAATTTATAGAAGTTTCAATACTTAAAAAAATTTTTTATGTTTTTTATTTATTTTTGAGAGACAGAGACAACGCAAGCAGGGGAGGGCCAGAGAGAGAGGGAGACACAGAATCTGAAGACACGCTCCAGGCTCTGAGCTAGCTGTCAGCACAGAGTCTGATGCGGGGCCTGAACCCATAAACCACGAGATCATGACCTGAGCTGAAGTCGGACGCTTAACCGACTGAGCCACCCAGGCACCCCTAGAAGTTTTAATATTTCTCCATTCCTGGCAGCCACTCTATTAGATTGTCTGTACCTCATTTCTAGGCGGGTGTCTTTTAAGTCCACGTGTTATATCATGTTGTATTTATTGAGTTGTGTTCATTCAGGATTTAAAGATGATGACCTTTCTGTTAACTGTTGCCTATATGGAAAATCAGTGCTTTGTGGCATTATAGGTAAGAACAGTGCTGCTCTTGGAAAAATGGACAGTGAGTGGTCTGGATGTGTCCTGGCCCCTGGAGAGATTTTCTAGATTGTTTGATGTGGTCTGTTCTTAGACTTGTGAGGAAGAGAGCTCTTCTTTCCCCTAGAAGGAAACTTGCTCCTCAGACCTGGAATTAACTGGGAAAGTGAGACATTCCATAGACTAAACAGTTTCTAATCATATCACAGCAAGAAGTCTATGTGCCCCAGGACCCTGGGTCACCTGAAGAAGAAGAGATCAAGGAAAAGAAATCTACCATTCAAGGAAAGTCAAGTAGCAAGAAGGAGGCATCTAAAAGAGATAGCAAGGAGAAAAAAGACCGAGGAGTAACAAGGGTAAGAGGGCTTGTGAATCTGCTCTTTACTAGATAATTACAGATTCAGTCTTAGAGGAGAGCTGGGGTTGAGGAGGCAAGTGACCAAAAAAGCCTGGTTACTTGCCTCTTACAGGCAGTGGTAACTCTTTCACAATTGTAAAAACTATGGCTAGTAGAACAAAGTATCTGAGTCCAAATCCTAACACCTGGGCTCCGCACAGTTTCACTCTCCTGTTCCCCCTCCTCAGTGCTTGACTCTGTACACGTTTCTGTAGGTGTAATTGTGGCAGGGGCTAATGTTCTCTGCTTAGATTATATTTGATCATAAGTAGCTTTTCCTTGGTTCTGTAGCACTCTTTATTATTTTAATGCCTTTATGGTAAAAAAAAAAAAACAACTCACAGTAAAACTGTACCCTAATTTTCTTCATCATTCCTGCATTTTCTTTCTAGTCTTATTCTGTTGTAATATGCAATATGTAATATATAATGTTGTAATCATTTAATTAGTATTTTATTTCCCCTTCTAAATTACTTTCTTAGGATAAATTTTCAAAATGGAAGATGCTGAACATTTTTGTGTTTCTTAACATAGAACCAAATTAGTTTTCAAAGAATTATATTGATTTGCCCTGGCACCAATTATGCATTAGTGAAAATGGATGAATTTGCTTGTGGCTCAATTTATAACTTATCTTTTTTTCCTCTTCTACAACTGCTGGTTATTTATCTAGAGATACAGACAGAGAGAGAAACTATGTGTGTGTTTCCGAGAACCTAGCCTTCTGCTTTTGCCACTTATTCTTTCTAACCATATTCCCAACCATTTGTAAAATGAGGATATTAATGTCTATCTGGGAGGGAATGCCCCATCTGGTGCCTGACATATAGTGACCACTCAATATACACTGAATGTTATGTTTGTAAAGGCTTTTTTTAATTTTGAAAGCATTATAGCAACATTACAGATACTTCACATATAAGGAGGTTTGGCAAATCTGACTAATTTCAGTAGGGTTAACTCTTAACCCAGCTTTTATAAGTATCATGTAAGAATTATCATGGGTTTGATTAGTTTCAGGAAAATGCCAGCGAGGGGACAGCCCCCCCAGAGGACGTCTTTAAGAAGCCCCTGCCTCCCACTGTGAAGAAAGAAGAGAGTCCTCCACCAGTAAGGCTAAGCCATGGCCCTGGGCTGAGGCTGGGGCTGGTTTCAGATGGGAAAGGAAGTTCAAAGGCTGATGCCTCACTTTGGTGTTGGTCCTTTTGTTCTCTCTGTCTCACAAACAAGGACTTTTCTTGAATATGAGCATGAGATAAATGTTCCTATCTGCTAATAGGATATAACTGAAGAATCAGAGGCAGTTACCTGTCCTTTTTCTTTGTACACTGTGCCATTCCCACCAGACAAGGGAGTACCTGGCCCTTTTTAAGTTATAATCTTGGCTTGTTAATCCTTCTTTTCTAAAGGACCCAGGACACCCATTTTCCTGGCTCCATTTTTTCCTGTCTTTTTGGTGCTGGATAAAAATTGTAGCTGTGGAGTGCAAGCATGGTCATTTTGACAGATTGCCTACCTGGCTAACGTAAACAGTGCTAAAATTGGTACCCTTTTTTTTTTAGATGCATTAAAGTGGTGGTCTCCTCCTGTCACAGGAGGTTAAGTGTAAATATACAACAGTAGTGGCCATGCTTTCACAGTTCCTACAAACTACTGGTAAATATTCTTTGCCTGGGCCATATTACTAGTACAGTTCATTGTAGCATCGGTCCTATCCATGCCTTTGGCTCACTTAGGAGTTGTATCTGTCTACATGAGAGCTTGTTCTTCGTTTGCTTTTTAAATCCTCCTCCTAAATCCCTTTTGCTATAGGGGTTACTAGAGCCTTAATAAAGTTTATCTTTCCTTTTCTTCATGGGTCACAGTGACTTGGGGGTTGTTACTATCTCTTCCTCTTTGCAACTAACAACTGCCATGTCTATGTCAGTTCCCCTTTCCCTTCTTTCTCTTCACTGTTCTGTTGCTACAGTCACTTCTAAGGGAACCTTTCTGGTTTTATCTCCATGATCACGGAGAAAAGTCAAGCTTAAACCGCGTTGCCTTCCATATTCGAAAGGAGCAGTGTGTTCAGTGGGCCTATTTTGAGCCCATTGTTCACTATTCAAACTAAAAGAGAAGAAATGAGATAGGCCCATATTGGAATATCCAGAAAACAGGCCCCATAATATAGGTTGAGGTTAGTGTTAATCTCTGGCCTTCTCTTTCCAGCCTAAGGTGATAAACCCACTCATTGGCCTCCTGGGTGAATATGGAGGAGACAGTGACTACGAGGAGGAAGAGGAGGAGGAGCAGACCCCTCCTCCACAGCCCCGCACAGCACAGACCCCACAAAGGGAGGAGCTGACCAAGAAGGAGAATGAAGAAGACAAACTCACTGACTGGAATAAACTGGCTTGTCTGCTCTGCAGAAGGCAATTTCCCAACAAAGAAGTTCTGATCAAACACCAGCAGCTCTCAGACCTGCACAAGGTATAGGGAAGGGGCTCTGACCTTTCAGACTTTGGACTCTTACTATCAATGAACATCACAGCCCAATTTCAAAATGAATTGTTCCTCTACCTTTTGTTGTGAGTTGTTCTGCATTAAGGCTGCGCTCACCTTCCAAAACGTCACTGTGTAGATCCAAAGCAAGCAGCATGGCTGGGACTGGGGCACCAGACATGGAGGCTGCACTGAAGACAAGAGGAGAGGGGGTCATGGAGTAGGAAATTTACTGGCTGAGTTTCTCATCATAGCCCTTCCATTATGCTAACAATTGGACCTCAGATAAGCCCCTTCTCTTCTGTGGTACTTGGTGCCTTCACCTGGTTCTGTCTAGCTCTGATACTGTGCAATTTCCCCCAAAGGTGGGTCACATTCTGCCATCTCTTTATGTGGTAAGGCACTGCCATAAGCCATGGCACAACATCTATTGTTGGGGTGTTAAACTGACCTACACCGGCCCTCCCCTGCAGTCTTTCCATTTAGATGTACTGACCAAGGAGCCAAACTCTGGACAAAGCCCATAGATAGACTCATGTTCTCAGTATAGGGTGATTTATTTCACACTTCTTCTCTAGCAGATGTTGCTAGAACCAGTGAGGAGATTGGATTTAGACTTTGCCTCAGGATAGATCACAAAGACTTACGTAGCTAAAAGCTCAGAAGCTCTGCTTTTGGTAATGGGAACACCTTTTTTCCCAGCTGCCTCTGTGGAGGCTTTGCAAAGTTTCTAGGGTGAGAGGCTCCTGACACTCTCTGCAACAGATTACTTCGTAAGTCCCTTTGACCTTCTAGAATTCTGAGTCATGAGACTGACACATTTAAATTTCAGCTCTCTGGGGGTGCCTGGCTGGCTCAGTTAGTAGAACATGTGACTCTTGATCTTGGGGTCATGAGTTCAAGCCCTACATTGGGGATAATTTAAAAAAAAATAAAGGCATAAATACAATTTTTTAAAAATAAAAATACATTTAAGCTCTCTGATGAAAATGCTATTTAATGGCTAATGTCAGGAAAGAGGAGCCAGAAGTCTGGTGAACTGACCCTGGGACCATGGAAAGTGGACTGTAGTACTTTTTCCTTTGCTTGCAGTGATCCAGTGCAAAGAATCCCTGTCTATACAAGAGCTGCTCTGGACACCTCAGGTCTCTCATATAGGCCTGAGGGTATTGTGTAGTGGAGCCACGCTTGAGAAGTATAGGACCCTTAAGGAATACAGAACTCTCAGAGCAAGCTGTTTGTTCTTTTAGGACCTTGGGTTCTCCTTTTCATGTTTCTCTGGGGGTTTGAAAAAGTGAATAGTGTCTGAGAATGGAGGGGGCGCTGTGGGTGGTGGTAGGCAGAGCATTGTGGGCATTTCATTTTCTTTACTGGTGTGCTCAGATTCCCCTCTCTCATAATTTTTACCTTATAACCCAGATTTGTGTTTCCTATGTTTTGAAGGGTAGTAGAATAAGGTCTCTCATGCTACACTACATAACTGATCTGTGTGATGAGCCAGCATTTGAACTTGGGGGTCTGATTTGTGAACTTAAAGCCAGTGTAGCTAGGAATTGTTGCTTACAGGGTATGGTGATCTCCCAGGAAAGTTGATCAATGAAAGGAGTCCTAAAGCATCTATTAGCAAAGGCCTAGAAGCACTTTCTAGGACCACTTTTTCTAGAACTGTACTCCTAGAACATTTTCTCTTCTCAGCAAAACCTGGAAATCCATCGGAAGATAAAACAGTCTGAGCAGGAGCTAGCCTATCTGGAAAGGAGAGAACAGGAGGTAAGCTTTGGTGACTGTTAACTCCCTTACCCCCACCCTTTATAATTTGTGGTATAGAATTTGGAGGCTGTGCTGAAGACAGAAAATGAAGAGGCCCTAAAAGATGGTGAATACGTTTATCAGAACTCCTCAAACTAAATTAAAATGGGTGCAGTTCGTGGCTTATAAATTATATCTTAATATATATTTTTTTTAATGGTGTTAGCTTAGGGTCTCCAGATAGGTCAGATAAATAGCATTTCTCTTTCCTACCCAGCTTTTAAAATCAACAAAGGAGTGTTGGATAGGGCTGCTGAAATGATATCTTTCACTATTTGAGGCTAGGTTGGAGGAAGTAGTTTAGAGCTAAATGGACTTGTTGCTTAGTGCACATAATTAGGTAGACTCACCTACACAGCCACAAGCTTCACTGCCGGGGCCAGGTCCTATGTGACCGTTAGGAATCCTCCTTTGGAGACCTTCTGGAGAGCACCACCTCCTCCTCAAGAGAGGAAAACACAGCTGTGAGTCAAGCACAATAGCTCATTCTTCTCAAATTTACCAGAGAAGCCACTGCTGTCTCAAGAAGAGTATTTGAAGTAGCAAGAGATTCCAGGAGTTAACCAGTTGAGCTCCCTTCACACTAGAAGGAATATCAGGAATAAAGTGAAGCTTCCCCATTATTCCACCTCCTTAGATGGAAATCTCAGATCTTTTATTCTACTTACCAACAGGGAAGGTTTAAAGAAAGAGGAAGTGACCGCAGGGAAAAGCTCCAATCTTTTGACTCTCCAGAAAGGAAACGAACTAAATACTCCAGGGAAACTGACAGGTAAGCCAGGAACTTTTTACTCAGCCTAGGCCCCAAGGCCTAATGGTGAAACCGTCTCCTTCTCCAGTTGTGCTGCTCTTTTTCTGTCAGGGGTAACTGAGGTTAGTGGGAGAGCAGGTTGTGTCTGAACTTCTTGAACATGAGGTTCACTCCAGCCTCTGACCACCTGGCTTTTTTCGGGAAATATGTGTGTTTTCATGAAAGATGGCTGGCTGCTTAGCTTCTCAAAGCCAGGGCTGCAGTGGCCATGGCTGGGAACTCTTTCTCTCCTTATCAGTAATGCTGTACCTCATAAGAATGTCACAGTCTCGGGGCTCCTGAGTGGCTGAGTTGTTTAAGCATCTGACTTCAGCTCAGGTCATGATCTCATGGTTCATGGGTTTGAGCCCCATGTTGGGCTCTGTGCTGAAAGCTCAGAGCCTGGAGCCTGCTTTGGATTCTGTGTCTTCCTCTCTCTCTGCCCCTCCCCGCCTCAAGCTCTGTCTCTCTCTGTCTCAAAAGTAAATAAACATTTAAAAAAAAAAAAAGGAATGTTACAGTCTCGGGCTTTTTCTCTAGGGAACCTCCATTCTCGTACATAGGCACTGACCAAATGGTTAGCTGCTGATAGACATATATGATCTCTATTTTCATGTGCTCGTTCTAGTCCAATAGTCCTGAGTCATGAGCCCAGAGTTATATAGAATTTGTTGATGACACTCCCTTTCTCTCTCTCTCTCTCAAGATAAATTTTAAATAAACATACTTCAAAAATACTTCTTTACTGTGTGCAATAAAACATTGATATTTTTATTCTAGTTTTTTCTGTTTGCGTTCTTAGGAAGTGCTAAGGAAGGACCACTTAATCAATGTAACACCATATTAGGTCATTCTCCACAATTTGAAATATACTGGGCTAAGCAATGGTGAAGGAGTCCATCAGGAGAAGCAAGAGCACCTTAGCTCGGAGTCAGTCGGGCTGGGTGCAGGAGGACACGCTTCTGTATTCTTGCCACCAATCGCACCACAGTCTACAGGTTCTCTTTCTTCTTGATCTTCTCTCCTGCTTCTCTTGGTTTTCTGGGAAATTCCAGATCTTCTCCAGGACTCTACCCTCAATGCTTTTATTCTTGCTGCTCTACCCTCTTGACCCGCATTGTCTGAGGTACCCAAGACCTCAGCTATCACTAACAGGCTGACAGGTCCTGTGACTCCATCCCAAGTTTTCTAGGTGCAAAATCACTGTTTCCTTTTGCCTCCTGGGCATGTTCTTTTAGACACCTCTTAGGCTCCTCACATTAAACAAATACTGAGTATTATATCATATATCATACTCCAGTCCTGCTAAATCTGCTGTGGTCCTTTTTCAGATTGGTATCGTCACTGCATCTTGGTCTACCTGGTCTGACCCAGTCTTCCTCCTTTACCCACTATGTTGTTACTGGCCACATCCCTAATTAAGCTTTGTCTCCCTTTCTAGGTCACCTCCAAACTAGACTCCTTACTCTCAATCTCTGTTCTTGAATCCTCAATATACTCTCTACCCCACCACCAAAACAAACTATCTTTATGAATAGAAATCTCTAAAACTAGCTTTTCTTGTGAAGGTATACCCTGCTTAGAGGGAGGCCTAGAGTCCAGGGGTTTGTTGGTGTTTTGTTTTGTTTTGTTTTGTTTTGTTTTGTTTTGTTTTTGCCTGAAGGATGCAGTCCAGAGTCGTGATTTAGCATGATGTTCAGGACTATCACTGCTCTCCTGGACAAATTGTATTCTTTCAGCCTATTTGTGGCCTCCTTTCCTCCCATGCACTTGGTCAGTTCAGATGTCCTCTTGTTGGAATTCATCATTTTTCATGATGCACCTTCAGAGTTTGTGTTTTCTCTGCTGTGTTTCCATAGGAGATATCTCCTCGTGCCACATCCATGGCTGAGCTCTTCAGTGTGTTATAAGCATCTGTGGACATAGTATCCTCCTCATGTCCTTCCCCGTGAACAGGGTCAGGTCTTAGTCGTCTCTGTACAACCCAGGACAAACCCTGTTGCATAGACAGTAGGCACTCAAAAAATATTGTTTAAAATACTTAAGAGGAAGCAAATCTGAATCAAGAGGACCGAGATTCTATTTGGCTACCAAATGGTCACTTTGAAAGTGTTGGTGTCTAAGTATTTCTGCTTCTTTTGCAGTGATCGTAAACCTGTTGGTAAAGAAGGTATTGACAATAGCAACCAAGGAGGCTGTGTCCAACAGACCACTGGCTGGAGGAAGGGGGCAGGCCTTGGATACGGCCATCCTGGATTGGCTTCAGCAGAGGAGGTCAAATGGTTTCCATCTTGTTGGGGGTAGCATGAACCTGGAATATACTTTCTCTCACTCTGACTCAGAGCTAGGTCTTTGCCTTTTAGCTAAGCTTTCTCCACTGCTGGTGAAGGACATGAGAGCTAAAGGAGCCCATCAGTCTTGACTACTGGATTCTAGCTGGGCATTCTGGGCCCTTTGTAGTTTGGTTGGGAGTGGGAATGGGGCTCATCTTACTCTCATATGGAGTAAGGTGGGAAATATGGGAATTGAGGAGTTTAAGACTGACTAATCGTGTGGTAAAAAGAACCAGGGAGCCTGTAATAAAAAATACAGAAGCATCTCTGAGAGACATTGTCATCAGAGGAGCTAAAATTGCTAAAATTTGAGGAGCATGAAGTTAGGTCTGTTCCCATGAAGGGCTTTGCCCCTCATATTTCTTGAAGAAAAGAGAAAAGGTGATAGGAGGAAACACTGCCCATTTTCTGTTGGCTTGCTTCCCCTCTGAAAACACCAGCTATAGGAGATAGGAGATTGGCTTCTCTTATGTCTGGTGTTCAGTTCTGCACCTGGAAGCCATAGCACCACTGCCCTCCTTTATTCATCTTGGGTTTTTTAAATTAAACATTCTAAAAAATTTTCCTATTTCCTGCTCCTTACTAGTCCAGAAATGCTTGGATCAAAGGCCAACCCTGAGGTTAATTAATTCATAGAGCTCATTTCATTGTTTGTCTTTGTGTTACAGACTGAAGGCCGGATGAGGGGGCCCAGTGTGGGGGCCCCAGGAAGAACCAGCAAGAGACAGTCCAACGAGACTTACCGAGACGCTGTGCGAAGAGTCATGTTTGCTCGGTATAAAGAACTAGATTAAAGGATGGAGAGACAAGTCCCATAGGACACAATCTCCTTCTTGTTTTGTTTGTCCGTCTTCTTTTGTTTTGTTACTGTTCTTGCTGCTAGAACTTTTTTAAATAAACTTTTTTTCAATGTGATTTTTTTTTTTGGTGGTTCTATTTTTCTCCCATAGATGGGTGGGGGTACGGCTTATGGTAGGAGAGAGAGTGTGCCTTGGTGCAGCCCATTTGAGGTGACATTGAAATGGTAGCAAGGGCTACCATAAGCCCTGGGACACAGCCTGCTGTCAGTATGAATGGATGTGTTGATGTGATCTTTGAACTCTTAACCTGTGTGAGTACTATCAGGTTTTTAAAGTTACTTTCCTTATCTATTCAGTGGAAATAGCACCTCATTAAGTCCTCTCTGACTTCCCCACTTTTGGGATAGTTGCAGTGTGACAGCTCTTTTTCTAGGGACCTGTTGGGTACTCAGCGCAGCACAGGTTATGATCACCACAAGGAGTTGGCATAGTAAGGATTATCACTAGGGCGCCTGGGTGGCTCAGGTAAGCCTCTGACTTTTGATTTCAGCTCAGGTCACAATCTCATAGTTCTTGAGATCAAGCCCTACATTTGGCTCTAGGCTAGGAGATTCTCTCCCTTTCTCTGTACTCCTCCCCTGCTCATTCACTCTCTCTGAAAATAAACTTAAAAAAAAAAAAGCTCTTCTACAGGAGGCCTACTAGGTGCCACTGGAGCCGCCACCATTTCCCTTATGATTCTTGACAAGATCCAGCACATTTTGGAAGTACTCAACACCAATATCAGATGGGTGGCAGAAAATAGCCTTTGCCATCCCTGCAATAAGGGTGTGGGGCAAAGATATGCTCATGTGGTGTTGAGGAAAGTAGACATCAATCTCACCAAGAGGGCTGGAGAGCTCACCAAAGATAAGTGGAATGTGTGATCACCATTATGCAGAATCCATGCCAGTAAAAAATCCCAGACTATTTATTTTTTATTCTGTTTTTAATTTTTTAATGTTTATTTTTATTCTTGAGAGAGAGAGAGAGAGAGATACAGAACATGAGCAGAGAAGTCGGCCAATCAACCGACCGAGCCACCCAGACGACCCCCAGACTGGTTTTAAACAGACAAAGGATGTAGAGGATAGAAAATACAGCCAGGTCCTGGCCAACAGTCTGGACAACAAACTTCGTGAAGACCTGGAAAGACTGAAGCAGATTGGGGCCTACAGTGGGCTACGCCACTTCTGGAGACTTCGTGTCTGAGGTCAACACACTAACCACAGGCCACCATGACTGCACCATTGGGCGAGTCCCAGAAGAAATAAATCTGTAGGCCTTGTCTGTTAATAAAGAGTTTATACACCTAAAAAAAAAATTCTCACTGCCCTGCCTCCACTATCCCAGATTTTCTTTCCCTCCATGGCTAAAACTCTCCAAAGAGAAGGTGTCTTTGGATACCGTCTTTCGAATCTTTCTTAATTTTTTACCATATCATTTATACCATTTCACAAGATTTGCCTCAAAAGTGAAGGGTTTTGTGTGTTTTTTTTAATTCTTTGCAATTAAAAGTACTATATCCTATAAACATTAAAACTTAAATAATTCTCCAGGTAACAGTACTAAGAATTGTGCTTTTCAGATGTCTCAGGAGGAATGTTTCTTTTTTCTTCTTTTTTTAAGTTTATTTTTTTTTATCTAGAGAGAGAGGGAGAATCCCAGAGGCTCTGCATGGTCAGCACAGAGCCCAATGATGAAAGGCTCAAACTCACAAACTGAGATCATGACCTGAGCCAAAATCAAGAGTTACTTGATCAACTGAGCCACCCAGTTGCCCCGGAGGAATATTTCTTAGAGAACTACAGCTTTAGAAGAGCATGTTGGTGATGTAAGGTGGGAATTTGTAAGCAACCCGTCAAGAGCAGGAAAGTCTATATTTTAGGCTTTATAGGTCAGATGATCTCTGTTGAAAATGTTCAGCCCTGTTACTGTAATGAGAGAACAGCCATAGGCAATACATAAAACAAGTGATTGTGGCTGAGTTCCAATAAAACTTTATTTACAAAAACAGGTTGCAGGCCAGAATTGGCCCACAGGTTGTGTGTGGGTTGCCAACCCCTGGTCTAAGGGCATAGTCTGGTTGCATAAGGAAGAAACAAGGACAGCTCTGTAAAAAGGGTTTGGGGGCATTGGTGTTTAGGAGGGGATGGGCAGTGAGGGGTGGGGAGATGTAAGAGGAAGTAGATGTATACCAAGGAGAAAACATTTCTACCTTTTTCTTTTTTTAATTTTGGAGGGAGAAAGAGAGAGAGAGAAAATCCCAGTAGTCTCCACACTCGGCTCAGAGCCCAATGCAGGGCTCCATCCCACAACCCTGGGATCGTGACCTGAGCCAAAATAAATTTAATCAAGTGTGCCACCCAGGCACTCCCGTATAATCCCTTTTGCTTAATCTTTAAAAAGTTTTTTTTTTCGGGTTTTTTTGTTTTTTTGTTTTTTTGTTTTTACCCTTCCCAAAGGAGAAACAAACAAAATCAGGAGCACATTGGCTTAGGGATCAAGAGCCCCAGGGCCTGAGCCTTGCTACCACTAGTGAAGCATTACAGTAGATGGGCCATTTGACTCTTTCAGCCCTAGACAAACGCATTCCAAGAGCCTTTCTGGTCTGATGGCCTATGGGTACATCTGTGGTGCATCTCATTTCTTTCTGAGTACGTCAATTAGGGTGTCAAAATATTTTTTGAAAGCTGGTCTAAGTTTGTCTGAAACTGCCAAGACCAGGTTTTCCTTGTAACTGTGTTATCCTGTTGAACCTAACTGAACTGTGGAACACATCAAATGCTTCACTACTGAAGACTCCTTTATGGGCTACTTAGTTGACATCAATTAATGGCTGCCCAGCAAAAGCACCACCAAGTTATTAAGTGGTCATTCTATGAATGTTTTTTAATTTGTTTTTCAATGTTTATTTTTGAGAGAGAGAGCACAAGCTGGGTAGGGGCAGAGAGAGAGAGAGAGAGAGGGAGACACAGAATCTAAAGCAGGCTCCAGGCTTTGAGCTAGCTGTCAGCACAGACCCCGATGCAGGGCTCAAACTCACAAACCACAAGATCATGACCTGAGCTGAAGTGGGATGCTCAGCTGACTGAGCCACCCAGGTGCCCCCTAAAAATGTTTTAAGAGCCTACTCTACTTGTCACTGGGGCTTATAGCAAGGTCAGTGTTGCTCTCTGTGCCTGTGGGAATCTGTCTACTGAGGAAGATGGACACTGAGCAATTACTGAAATGATGAGAGAATGAGTACAGCAAGCTATTGGTAACATCTTCCCTGAAGAAAGTATTTAAGCTCAGACCTCAGACTAGTTTGCCTAGTTTTGTTTTCTAGTTTTATTTTGCCACTTTAAGGAAATTTTGTGGGGCGCCTGGGTGGCTCAGTCAGCTGAGCATCCCACTTCAGCTCAGGTCATGATCTCATGGTTCATGGATTCGAGCCCCACATTGGGCTCTGTGCTGACAGCTCAGAGCCTGGAGTCTGCTTTGGATTCTGTGTCTTCCTCTCTCACTGCCCCTCCCCACTCATGCTCTGTTTCTGTCTCAAAAATAAATAAACATTTTTTTAAAATAAGGAAATTTTGCTATTGGAAATAAGGTGTTAAAGTATTCCATATATTTTTAAGGCAGTACTTTGGGTATTGATAAAAAGTAGGAATGGATGTGAAAGGTGCGTCACCCTAGGATGTCCTGGGCAGTTCCCTGAGAGATCATGACCTGAGCTGAAATCAAGAGTCAGACGTTTAACTGACAGCCTCCCAGTACCTTGAGAACTTTTTTTTTTTTTACTTCAGAACATTAGGAAAAGCAGTCTTAAAGCACTTTGCTCTATATTGAACATATGTGGCTTTATTTAAAACAAGAAACGGGTACCTTGGCTCAGTCAGAGCATGCAACTCGATCTCAGGGTTGTGGGTTTGAGCCCCATGTTGGGTGTGGAGATTATTTAAGAATAAAATCTTAGGGGCGCCAGGGTGGCTCAGTTGGTTAAGCGTCTGACGTCAGCTCAGGCCATGATCTCATGATTTATGAGTTTAATCCCCACATCAGGCTCTGTGCTGACAGCCTGGAGCCTGCTTCTGATTCTGTCTCTCTCTCTCACTCTGCCCCTCCCCCACTCACACTGTGCCTCTCTGTCTCAGAAATAAGTAAACATTAAAAAAAGAATAAAATCTTCAACAAATAATAATTACTATCTTTCTTTTCTTTATTAGGTGGAAACTTGTTAAACTTTTCCAGATACACATCAGCTGCCAGAGAGGGGGCACTGCTCTGGAGCTCAACTGGACAGTCTTCCTTCTGGATTGAGTCCATCTTTTTTTTTTCTAGGCAACTCCTTCAAGTTTAAGGATGATTTTGTACCATTTATGAACAGCAATACAGCTTTTATGGAAGGTGATGAGCCCAATCCAGCAAGCACTTCATGGATACTCACAGGTGCTTGTTGAACTACTTTAGGAATGAGGCAGTCAACTGCTAGTGGCCGTTAAGTCTAGCAGGTTCTAGATTCTTAACGTCCACATTATCCATTTTGGGATTTACAATGACCTTTATGTTTAACTTTTATGTCTTTTTTTTTTTTTTTAAGTAGGCTCCACACCCAGAGTGGAGCCCAATGCCTGGCTTGAACTCATGACCTTGAAATCAAGACCTGAGCTGAGATCAAGTGTCAAGTGCTTAACCTACTGATCTACCCAAGTGCCCCTATGTTTAACTTTTTTTTTTTTTAATGGACAGGTTTTCTTTTTAATGGTGTGGTTTGGTTTTTGTTTTTTTTGGTTTTTGCTTTTTGTTTTTTTTTTTTTTGAGAGAGAGAGAGAGAGAGAGAGAGAGAGAGAGAGAGAGAGACAGTGTGAGCAGGGAAGGGTCAGAGAGAGAAGGAGTCATAGGATCTGAAGACAGGCTCCAGGCTCTGAGCAAGCTGTCAGCATAGAGCCTGATGTGGAGCTCGAACCCACAAATCAAGAGATCATGACCTGAGCCAAAGTTGGATGCTTAACCGACTGAGCCACCCAGGCGCCCCTATGTTTAACTTTTAAATTTCACTGAACATGTATTTGACTCCTTTGGTCACATACTTTTACTTTTTTCTGGTGATGGAAGTTTTACATACATCTACTCTTCCCCCATAAGTTTGACACTATATATAAATACATACATACATACATATGAAACAGTGTGCATTTGTGTGTGTGTGTGTGTGTGTGTGTGTGTGTAGATACTTCAGTGATCTGCATGTGTCACTTGCCCTCACCAAATCCTCACCCCCAAAAGCAATGGTATTAGTAGGTAAGGCCTTTGGAAAAATTATTAAGTTCATGAAAATGGAATAATAAATGGGAGTAGTGCTTTTATAAAGGAGACCCCACAGAGCTTCCTAGACCCTTCTACCATGTGAGGATACAACAAGAAATCTGCAACTCAGAAGAGGACCTTTATTTGACCATGCTGGCACCTTGATCTTGGACTTCCCAGCTTTCAGAACTATGAGAAATAATTTTTTGTTGTTTATAAGCTACCCAGTCTGTGGTATTTATAGCAGCCTGAACTAAGAACTAATTATCTGATAGTTAAATAATTAGATAATTAGATAGATAGATAGATAGATAGATAGATAGGTAGGTAGATAGATAGGTGGGTGGATGTTACAGAGGAGGAGAGAGGAAGAAGTAAGCTATACTACTCATTGTTCCAAATTCAGAAATTTCTACCTTTCCATCTATTGTTAGGCTTCTTGACTACCCAAAGAGTTTTTAGTGTCTCTCACTTAATGCCCTTAATGTAATAATATAAGCCATAGTTAAAACATGTTTAAAGAACATGTTTCCTGGATGCTTTTCCAAGAAAAAGATTTTCCACCTTCTTGTTTGGAATTTACTCACTGACATCCTTCCACTTATCCTTCAAAGATCTCTTATTCAGCGAGGAATGTGGGTGCAGTTTGCTATAACTGATATCTTCCTCTGCCTTGTTATGGCCTAACTTTTAATACTTTTTTTAAAGTAATCTTTACACCCAATGTGGGACTCAAACCTACAAACCTGAAATCAAGAATCACATGATCCACTGACTGAGCTGGCCAGGTGCCCC
This sequence comes from Suricata suricatta, assembly GCF_006229205.1. Classification (NCBI taxonomy): domain Eukaryota; kingdom Metazoa; phylum Chordata; class Mammalia; order Carnivora; family Herpestidae; genus Suricata; species Suricata suricatta. Next base: position 18,663,156 of record NC_043711.1, read on the forward strand.
TAATTTTTCATGTTCTCATGTTTAATGTTTCATGTGACCTCAAAAACCAGTTCCACTAAAAACGTCCCTAATTTTTCATGTCTGTCTATATATATAACCTGAAAAAACAGTTCCACTAAAATATCTTACAAATAATGCCAAAGGGCAAATTATGCTAACTAATTGGCATTGGAATACCACCATCTCACTGACCAGTCCCAGTCCAGAGTATCTCTTTTAATTACCCAAGAATTGCCTTATTCCCCCCCAAACATTACATTTAGCTTCGGTAGTAGATTCATTTGTTCACTCAACAAATATCTATTGTGTACATATGAAGTACCAGGTACCAGTAGAGACACTGGGGATATAGTAGTGAAGTAAACAGGGACACAAGTCCTTGCCCTTCTGGAGCTTACATTGTAGTAGCTGAGGGCATGGACTCTGAAATCAAGTTTATTAGTTGAAATCCCAGTTCCACTACTATTAACTCTGTGTGATCTACTGTCTCTCAAACAGGGTCACTGATGATGGCTTTGACTAGGTAAACAGCACTTGAAGCAGTCTAGAAGTGGTCATATACTAAATTTATATTTTGAAGATAGTCAAAACGATTTACTGACAGATTGGGTGCAAGGAAAAAAGTCATGGATGACTGACTCCAGGATTTTTGTCCTGTGTAACTGGAGGTAGGGAGTTGCCATTTAAGAGCTGAGGAAGGCTGGGAAGGAGATGATGGTGAGTTTTGGCTGTAACTTTGAGACGCTATTAGACATCCAAGTACTGTTAAATTAACCCTGGAAAATAACTTTCCTGAGTCTTTGCCTTAGATTGGAGAATATCAATCAAATGACACTCTGAAGAGCTGCCTTCAAGAATCCTCTTAATTTAAGAGTGCGTGGCTGGCTCAATCAGAAAAGCATCTGACTCTTGATCTCCGGGTTGTGAGTTAAAACCCCATGTTGGGAATAGAAATTGCTTTTAAAGAAAAAAAAATTTTTTTTAAGAATTCTTCTGGTTTGCATAAGCCTCATTTTCCTCACCTGCAAAATAGGTTTAATAGCCATCTCATAGATTATGAAAATGAAAATAGATATTTGTAAAGCATCTAGCCCAGGAGTCTAAACTAGACTCCAATAATGTCGGTCAACTAATCTTAGTTCTTAAAATTGGGTTAAACGTGACGTTTGACACCCAGGCAGTGAAAACAAACTGTACTCTCTTAAGACCTTTGAATCAAAGGCGAAGAATTGCCAATAAAGGTAAGAGTTCTAATCTGGATCTGCAAATGGCAGATTGGCAACTCTGCCCTTGATTTTGAAAAGCAAGAACAAGAACAACATCGAAATACGCAGGAAATTAACACATGGCGTGAGTGACAGGATGCCTTAGAGACCACACTTCCCAGCAGCCCACGCGAAGGCAGACAGCGTCGCGGATTGGACACCTCCTCAGGAGGCGGGTGGTGTGGGGGAGGGGACGGGCGCGAGGTACTATGGGTAGGAGACGGCCGTCGATCGAGGCGCCATTTTGTGAGGCAGCCGTATCCTGTTGGAGATTCTGGGACACAAAACCGCTAGTTCTGCCATTTCCGTCTCTCCTGGGGGTAAGTGCGGCAACCGCCCGTAATGACCAGCAGTTCTTGCTTTTGAGGCAAGCCTCCTGCAGCCTCCCTGACAGCCACGGTAGGCGGCCGATCAGTCCCAGCCGCATCTCTCGAGTAGCTACCCGAAGCATTGGAGGGCCGCGCCCCTCCTCGCCGTCTGCGTTGTCAGCTCTTAGAGGGCGTCCTACTGTCCAACTTGAGGCCCACTTTTTTCGGGCTCTTGACTGTACCCCTGCCGGAACGCATTTCCAACTCCCCAACCCAACTGAACGGGGAGCTGTCTCCTGTCCGTCCCTCGGGTACTCCTTGGGGGCGTGCGGCAGTTTTTAGCCGTCATCGCCGCACAGCTGCACCTGAATCCGCCCTCTCGGGGAGGTTGTTCTGGGGCTGGGAGCTTCTCGGGGTTCGGGAGGGGCATGTGCAGGCAGAAAGGGAAAGACGGACGCCAGAGTCGGTCGCGCAGGCTGTGGCGCCGCCATCTCGGCTGCAGCACCCAACGGAGGTGGGTCCAGGCGCTTCCCGGGAGGCGGGGGGCGGCATCTGAGATTCTGCCCAAGGCCTTATTTCTCCCAGGTGGTTCTTTTCCATTTATTAGTTCTGCAAATGTTCGTTGAGCACCTGCTCTGGAACAGGCGCCAGGGACGGCTGTAACTAGTTTCTCAGATCTCACACGCATTGAACGCGGTCTGTGTGATGTTTTATCACCACCGGGCCGCTGCGGGGCCTAGTTGATCGCCTCCAGGGCTTGTGGTGGTTATTGTTACTGAGGCATTAAGTCAGGTCTACGTTTGCTCTAGTCTGACTGAAATAGCTTTGGATCAGCCGTTGCGTTTTAAATGTAGTAGATTACAGTCACACAGCATTCTGGCCTCTAAAATGTTTAAACTTTTCATTAGAAAATTTTGAATTTCATGTTGTTCCTTGTATTAATAAAGACACTTTGATTAATGTTTTATTGGTCAGCTGCCCCATTGGAGCGGCTTTAATTAGAACCCAGGGAGCTGATTGCATCTCTGCCTTTTTTGCTTCGTAATCCTAAAGTAGGAGAAGGGAGGGAGCTTTTTGCCTGTATCCTTTTATGAGTTTGTTATCAAATAGAAAATCTAATGTTTTAAAGTATGCTTTATTTTCCTCCTATGATCATTTCAATAAAACCTTATTGTGATTTTAATATTGACAGTGATCCCCACCTCCCTCCTCTCCCACCTTCCTGCTCCCTCCGTAGATAATCACTGTTAATAGTTTGATGAAATTTCAAGCTAGTGTCCTAGCTAATGGAATGATGGCCTTAAATGATCTCTCAAATATTTGGCGACCAATCTTTCTTGTTTCCTAGAAAAAACAAAATTTGAAACTTTTGGAGCAGCGTGCTACATCTTCAGTAGGACAATGGGTTCAGACAAACGGTAAGTTGCTAGGGTACATGTCTTTGTTCACAGCATTTCATTGGGGGAGCTAAACTATTTGTTAAGAATTGTTTGCTTATCAAACAAATATTTTAAGTGTCTATTTTGTGCCAGGCATTGCTGTTAGCACCTTCATGAGCCTTACTCTCACAAGCAGGTGGTTTAGTGAGAGAATGGAAGTACTCTGTGAACTCTGCTTTATAAAAGAAGTTGAGGGTGCTGTTGGAACACATAGGAAGCATGTATTTTCCTGGAGACTCTAGGAAAGCTTCCTGGAGAAAGTATTCTCTAAGGTGAAGCCTGAGGATAAGTAAGAAAGAATTAGCAAAGGAGGGCAGGGTGGAGTGGTTCCCTGAGGGTTCCCAGTGTGGAAAACAGCCTATGCAGAAGCCAGGAGATCCTACAGTCTACCACTTCACACAGTACTCGGCTGTAGCAAGCAATCAGTGAATGCCAGTTCTTATTATTGTCTGCTTCATAGCAAGATCATCCAGATTTACAGTTCTGGACCATGGGTTACATGAAAAATAAGTGAATTGAAAAATTACTAAAGAATTAGTAGAAACTTAAGACGAGAGCATTTGACTCCCCTGTCATCTAGTGATTCTCCCACTCAGACCATTTGATTTAGATACAGGACTTTTACTTACTCTTTCCTCTTCAGTGTTGAAGCTGGTCCCAGTGGTAGGTCAAATCAAATTAATGGCCCAGAGAGAGACTCAGGGAAAGTTCTTGTCATGTGATGTCATTGTTTAAATGCTGTGTTCGCAGTCTGTGGTTCCAAATAATTTACTAAATTAACATTTACCCTTTTCGTGTTTCTAATCCCCATAGTTCACATCATAAAGTATCCTAGATTACTTGTTTCATTGGCTTCTTTTTATTAAATTTGTATACCCTAAATGAGGCGTTTCTAAGCCTTTTCCTTTGTCGTATCCTTACACAGTAGTTTTATGAACCTGATAAATAATTTATGAAAGAACTAGATCTGTGGTCATATGGGTTACTAGATTTTCCTGTGAGACCTAATGCTGCCCAGTAACCAAAAGTAAACCAGATGTTCTAGGAAATAATGTTCTCTTATGGTGCTAGGTATGTCCAACAGATGAATTTAGTAAACTGCCTGATAAGGAAAAATAATAATAATTTAACTAATCCAGGTTGTTGGTCCATTTCCCAGTAGTGTGATACCCTGGAGAGTGGATGAGTCAGAACACACTCTCCTTTGAAATTGGGTGAAATGCTAAAAATTGCTTTCTTTCTATTTTTGATCACTAAGATCTGAATCAGGGATGAAGGGAGTGATGTGTGTGTAGACTACAAGCTTGTGAATACACAGAATACACTTGGACAACCTGACCTTTTTAAAAAATTATTAAACCCAGTCATTTGATATCCATATTTACAGATTTAGCATGATTTCCTGAAAGTTATCTTTGCCTTTAAGGGATGTAGATGTTTTCCTAATGGTTGTCTTTATCAACTGGAATTTGGTGATATATTTTAAGGGATACTTTAAACTATTTCAGTATCTTATAAAATGAGTTGTAGGAGTGTGTTTTCAATCATGTTTTGTAAAGGTATAAAATGTGATTTACTTCAGAATAAATGAAAACTATTTTCCCTGGCAGAGTGAGTAGAACAGAGCGTAGTGGAAGGTACGGTTCCATCATAGACAGGGATGACCGGGATGACCGTGAATCCAGAAGCAGGCGGAGGGACTCAGATTACAAAAGATCTAGTGATGATCGGAGGGGCGACAGATACGACGACTACCGAGACTATGATAGCCCAGAGGTAAGTGGTCAGCAGTTGGCATGAAGTAGATTATGAATTGCATGCACAAAGCCTTTAAGATTCTGGAAATTAAATAAGTATACCAAGTGTAGAACTCCCTCTTGAGTATTGTATTCAAACTCTGTTATTCTGAAATCTGTTGAGATGACTCTAACCCTCAAAGACAACAGAGCCTCTGGTAATAAAAATACTGGCCAGGATTTACATAGGGCTCACCATGCACCAAAGCACTCTTTTGAGCACTTGATTTATATGAACTCCTGTAGGTCTCACTACAACTTATGTTACATGTCTTCCCATTTTAAAGATGAGGCGATTGGAGCATAATAATATACCAACACTGTGCCTCAGATGCTGCTTCTAAAAGTTGGAGTTTCAGTTAGCATAGTTTTTTTCTCATTGCTTTTCTATATGTAAATGTAGCTTTGTTTGGAAGTAATTATGCTGCCCATATAATTTTGCAGGGTTTTTTTTTTTTCATGTATACAGTCTTTGTATTGTAACAGGAAGTGGTGTTTCACTGCGTGTTAGTGTGCTGTACAGTGAGTTGTTAAACCGTTCTTCCTGAACTAATGGTTATGGCCCTTTTTTTCTCCCTGTTTTAGAAACACTACAGTGAACATCATCATAGAGTTCCAATATCCTCTCTGTTCCTAAAGATAAATTCCTAGGAGCAGAGGGCCTGGATCCAAGAGTATAAACCCACTGTGATTTTAACTATAATTTTATTTATTGTAAATCAGAGAGAACGCGAAAGAAGGAACAGTGACCGATCCGAAGATGGCTACCATTCAGATGGTGACTATGGCGAGCATGACTACAGGCATGACATCAGTGATGAGAGGGAGAGCAAGACCATCATGCTGCGCGGCCTTCCCATCACCATCACAGAGAGCGATGTAAGGAGAGATAGCAGTTATAATGAGCAGTTCAGTAGGCACAGCCGATTTGGAGATTCTGGCATTTTTTTTGTGCCATTGTTTTCTCTCGAGCTAACATCTCAGCTAGTGAAGTATATTTCTGTCTTTAGGATGGAGTTCTTTCAACTTGATTTAGAAGTTAACTACCATTTATATTTAGACTTTGAAACTCAACATAGAAGTCATCTTGTTCCTTCAATAGCCCTTAAAAGGTAGTCAGTACATTTTTATTGAATTGGTTACTTATTCAGTGAGGATGTATCAGCAAAACATTTTCTTCATGATCTGATGACCTTTGATTTGATGAAAATTACACTCTCCATTTGAGACCTGAGAACCCTGTGAAAAAGGAAGGCATTTCCCTGACTTCCTGCTCCTCAGACTGGCCAACAAGGGCCTTGGTATACTGGGCACTACCTGATTTCCACTGGCATCTCTGGTCCTTACCCATTCCTTCTAGCCACATCCACCAGTACCTCCTCTTGCAGACCCCTTCAAATATGTTCATTGTTCTACCAGTGTCCTTTTTGTGCTTGAAGTCTCCATTATGTGAAGCCTTCCCTGATCTACTAGGCAGATTGGTATTGGAAGAGGTCCTGTTGAAAGAGGTTCTGTAGAATGTCTCTGGGCGGGGGAGAAAAAAGGGGTTGCCTGGCTGGCTCAGTTGGTAGAGCATGCTACTCTTGATCTTGGGGTTGTGAGTTCAAGCCCCACATTGGGAGTAGAGATTATTGTTATTTAAAGTTTACTTATTTATTTTGAGAGAGAGAGTGAGCACAAGCAGGTGAGGGGCAGAGAGAAGGAGAGAGAATCGCAAGCAGACTCTCTGTACTGTAAGCTTAGAGCCTGATTTGGGGCTGGAACTCATGACTGTGAGATCACGATGTGAGCAGAAACCAAGAGTTGGACTTTTAACTGACTGAGCCACCCAGGTGGTCCTGGAATAGAGATTAAAAAAATTTTTTTTAATGTTTATTAATTTTTGAGAGAGACAAAGACACAGTGCAAGCCGGGGAGGAGCAGAGGAGGAGACAATCTGAAGGCTCCAGGCTCTGAGCTGTCAGCACAGAGCCCAATGTGAGGCTTGAACCCATGAACCATGAGATCATGACCTGAGCTGAAGTTGGATGTTTAACCAACTGAGCCACCCAGGCATACCCACCCCACCTTCTTTTTTTTCTTAATGTCTCTGGAGGTTTAAGGGAGGTTTTACTAGTGGAGGGTAAAGAAGGGCTCAGGGAGATCTTAGTTGAACTGATTCTTGAGGGATAGAAGTGTTTGAGTCTGGTGGAGAACTGGGGGAAAGGTGTAATAGATTGCATTTCCAGCCAAGTAGGGTGACATAAACACACCTGGAAATAGAAAGATTCTGAATCTAGTCAAGACCTTGAACCAAGTTGATTTGGCTGAGGTTAAAGGCTTTTGGCAGGGGAGAGGGAAGTGGGTAGGTGCTGTTGAGGCCAGGTGCTGGAATTGTTAAAAGCCCAGCTAAGTATAAAGTTACTGGGGCATCTGGGTAGCTCACTGTAAACAGTAGAGCATCTGAATCTTGATTTCAGCTCAGGTCCATGAACCCAGAGTCGTGGTATTGAACCCCATGTTGGACTCCATGCGAGCACGGAGCCTGCTTGAGTCTGTCTGTCTGTCTGTCTGTCTCTCTCTCTTTCTCTCTCTCTCTCTCTCTCTCTCTCTCTCTCTCTTTCTCTCTCTTTCTCTCTCTCTCTCTCTCTTTCTCTCTCTCTCTCTCTCTCTCTTTCTCCCCCTCCTTCTCCCCCTTTTTCTCCCCCTCTGCCCTCTCCCCTACTTGTGCATGCACAGTCATGCATGAGCACGTGCTTGTGCACTCTCTCAAAATTTTTAAAATTTACAAAAGGCTATGGGCTTTGCCTGCTAGCAAAAGCTGTACAGGTTAGAATGTTGGAGGAAAGAATGGTAGTGGGTAGATAGGGAAAACAGAGCTGAGGACAGGTAGGGGCAGCAGTGGGCATGTAGAGTAAGAGATGCATGAAATCCTGCAGGAGGAGTCAATTTAGGAAAGTTTGCTTGTTAAGCAGTTTGTTCCCTTGAGTAGTCTGCTGACCTGTGATCTTGGGAGTCTGCAGAGAAAGTGAGTAGCATGGGGAAACAGTGCTGTAGCTGACTTCTGGGGACCTTCCTGCTGAGGGCAGTGAAACAAGATTGTAATGCTTTTGTATTTCAGGTTTCTTCAGGGAAAAATAGAATTGCCTACCATAAGAAGGCTGGTTTTCAAAGTAGAATTTCTCAGGTCCCAAAATTATGCAGTATTCTTAGCAGATTCACTTGTCGAGGTCTTCAAAACATTTTAAAATTATACTATTTAATCTCCTAGACTTTATCGTTTTCATTATTGTTTGTCTTTTTAGTTTAGCCCTCCCTCCCCCTGGCTGACAGCAAACTCTTACAGTAACTATCTTTAGTTACTATGTTACTATATGTTACTGTTACCACTACTTTTACAGTAACTATCTTAAGTTATTATGATGACTAAGTTTTCAGTTACTATGTTACTAAGTATGGACCTGAATCACATGCTGGGGTCTGGCTCTGTGTAGGACTTCTACTCTGTGGAAAAAATAGACATAGTGGATTCTCTTCATTCAGAGTTGTTATGGTCAGTTTATGAAGTCACTGCAAATAGAATACTGAATACCGAACCATCACTCCTAGAGAAAATACAAAGTTAGGTTCCTGTGAGTCTCTGGTCACAACATTTTCATCAACAGATCAGTATATAACCTTGTTTTAGGTGCATTTAGGTTTAGAGATGCCTTATTTAATATATCTTCTTGTTGATTCATAAACCTTGAACTCAGATCCAGCAACACTTATAACTTGTGCCTGAATGAGGCTTATCTTACGTGGCTTTTCTATAAGGATCATCACAGCCTTGCATTTAGGAACAATAGACATAACTTCAGCAGTAAATTTGGAGAGCCATTTTATTTATTTATCCTAAATTTTTTATTTTTTCATTTTTTTATTTTTATTTTTTAATGTTTTTTATTTAGTTTTGATACAGAGAGAGACAGCATGATAGGCGGAGGGACAGAGAGAGAGGGAGATACAGAATCGGAAGCAGGCTCCAGGTTTTGAGCTGTCAGCACAGAACGCGACATAGGGCTCGAACCCATGAATGTGAGATTGTGACCTGGGCTGAAGTCGGAGATTCAACCAACTGAGCCACTCAGATGCCCCTATTTTTTAATTTTAGAACACAAGTAGGGAAGATGGGCAGAAAGAGAGAGAAAGAGAAAATTTTAAGCAGGCTCAACTCTCAGTTCAGAGCCCAGCACAGAGCTTGACCTGAGTTGATGCTCAACTGAGTCACCCAGGAGCCCCTGGAGAGCCATTTTAGATAGTTAAATCACCAGGGTGCCTAGCCTGCTCAGTTGGTAACATGAGACTTCATCTCAGGAGTTGTTAGTTCAAGCCCCATGTTGGGCATAGAGATTACTTAAAAATAAAACAAAACAACTGCAGATATAGATAGTAAAATCAACGAAAACTACGAAATGTGACACACTTGGCACTAAATAGATTGTGAAAAAGACATTTACTTACATTATGAAAGCTGAAACAAGGCAAAGCATTACCCTGGCCTGGGACACGTGTGTCAAGTGACTCAAATGTTTCCTTCCCCTGCATATGTCCGCAGATGACTTGGAAGTGCCAAAAGTATTGATTTGGAGTTATAAATTTTATTGAATGGGCAAATTTGCAAATATGGAATGCACAAATAATAAGGATCAACAGTATATAATCCCATAGCCTTTGCACTTAATTATGGAAAGTTGGAGACCTTTTTTTTTTTTTTTTACAAATTTGGCCCTGTTTTTTCTTTTTTCCTAGGAGTATTGCTACCTGGCATGATGGATAAAGAGATTAGTATATTTCATTGCCCTTTGTATTAAGGGCTTGGTCTGACACCTCAGTAACAAACCTTCCAGCTGAAATTCATTCTTCTAGAACCAGTTATTATTTACTTATTTATATTATATTTTTATTTTATCTTATTTTTTTATATATTTATTTTATTTTTGAGAGACAGAGACAGCGTGAGCAGGGGAGGGTCAGAGAGAGAGGGAGACACAGAATCCAAAGCAGGCTCCTGGCTCTGAGCTAGCTGTCAGCACAGAGCCCGATGCGGGGCTCGAACCCACGAACCAGGAGATCATGACCTGAGTCAAAGCCAGACACTTAATTGACTGAGCCACCCAGGCGCCCCTATTTTTCTTTTACTGTTTTATTTTTGAGAGAGAGAGAGAATTCGAGCAGAGAGAGGGGAGACACAGAATCTGAAGCAGGCTCCAGGCTCTGAGCTGTCAGCACACAGCCCAATGCAGGGCTCAAACTCACAAACCGTAAGATCATGACCTGAGCTGAAGTCGGATGTTCAGCCCACTGAGCCACCCAGGCGCCCCCAATTATTGTTTATTGTGACTTAGTAGGAGCCTAGGAATGTTACAAGCTTTATTAGTTTTCACCACTAATATAAATAGAAGAAAATTACTTCTTTCATATTTTGCAAAAATGTATAAGAGTTCTTTGTGTTTTGGGTATTGGTTCTTGATCATATACTTCAGAGGACAACAGCATATCCTTTGCTTCTTCTAAATTTCATTTTCTTTCTAGTCCTTTAAACAAAGGACAGCAAAGTGAGACTAAAGGAGAGAAACCTGCAGGACAGCATGTCGTGGGCAAGACTTTATCATAAATACTTGTATCTGAGGGAAATTCCCAGGCAGCATATAAAGAACGCCCTTGAGGCTGTTGTAATACGTGTCATTTTTATGAGAAGCGTTCCCTTTTTTATTTTTTTATTTTTTAGAATAATTGCATTTTGGTGATAGAAGTTTAAAAGTTGACTGATTAAAGCAGTTGATGCAGTTCCTGGTCCTTGAATTTTCTTTGGCATGGAATAGTTTGTGGCTGAAGCTTTAACTATAAACATGTAAAACTCTGCAGATTCGAGAAATGATGGAGTCCTTTGAAGGCCCTCAGCCTGCGGATGTGAGGCTGATGAAGAGGAAAACAGGTGAGAGCTTGCACAGTTCCGGCGGTTCTGGCTCTCTTCCCCATTCCCACCTCAGCCCCTAAAGACCATCCTGATTCCCCCAGTCTTCAAGCACATGAATTCAGAATGAAAGGTTTGCCATGGCTAAGGAATGTGACTCTTTGAAAACGATAGTAGAGAGCACCTGAGGACTTTTTTAAAAACTTTGTTTTTAAGGGCTTTTTTTTTTTCCTTCGGTAAGTAGTGATTTATAAACTCCTTGTTTCACTGTTTGTAGTCGGTTGCATGGTTACTTTTTAAGCGTGGAATCAAATCGAGTGGCACTTAGTTCAGGCGGCTTGGTTCCTTGCCATGGCAAAGTATCAAGAAGATCCCCAAGTCAAGTCACATTTGTAAAGCTGCTTCCCAATTGGCTTTGTCACACAGTGTTGAAGCAGTGGGAGAGAGATTCACCTGTTATAAAGGAACTGACTAACACGAGTATCCCGTCTATATCTGAATGCTGTCTCTAGGTGTAAGCCGTGGTTTCGCCTTCGTGGAGTTTTATCACTTGCAAGATGCTACCAGCTGGATGGAAGCCAATCAGGTTGCTTCACTCACCAAGTCTAGATATTCATGAAAATGGAACAAGTCTGTACAATTTAAAAACAAAAAAAAAAGGTTGAAGGAGTGGTTTGTTCCAAAGGAGTGATATTTTTTAAAAGAAAAGCTTTGTATATATTAAAATTGATACTAGAATAAATATAGCGGCAAGGACTGCATTGCAGAGTTTGCTCTGCCTTTAAACATGGCTGCCTGGCAGGGCTTTGTTAATCACTCTATACCTGTCTGGTGATTACCAAAACATCTTAATGTTCCCTTTCCCCCTATTGATTATGTTCCTTTTCACTATGTCCACTGAGAGTAATCTTAAAGTACGCAACTCTCGGTTTGACAGTGAAGAGAATATAGTAGAAGTCTACTATTGGCACTTTGTAAGTAATTCCTTATTTCTGCTTGGAGACAACAAGCCTCCTGGAGGCATAACTTCATATGGGTCTTCAGGACTATTTAAGGACCTCCTGGAATTTATGAACAATAAGTCTAATGAGATTAGCCTGGGAGCTAGTGTCCTGCTGCTGTCTAATCTAGTTAAACTGGCATTAACATTCTAATCTCCCTGAGAAGGCCTTTTAAAGTCCGTTCAAAGCAAATCATTGATGGTTCTTTGATGTAGCGTTAACTGAAGTGTTCTACAATTTGTCAAGAAAACGTTCAGTACTTGGCACTTCAATAACATTTTTTGCCAGAACTTCACAGTATTTAATGCCTTAACCAAATGTGTTCTGGGAAGTTTGCTTAACTCGTTATGTTGCTTTTCTGCAGCATTTTATTTTCATCCATAAATAAGAGTTCTATTCTTTAGTAATATAACAAGACTCACTAATGAGGGTATCATTTTGGTTGATTTGTTAGATTTTTAAGCTTCTCTTTTTCTTAACCCAGAGGTGACAGCCTCTTATAAAAGTGAAGCTTCATTTATTTCATACCATGAACACCATGCTAGTAAATACAGAATATAAACACAAGCTTCACGTGAGTCTGCTTTCTTGATGTGACAGCATCTTTTGATGCAATGGAAGTATCAGAACAACTTGCCTGGGAGTTTAAAACTCCAAAGAAATTAAAACCCACAAGACATTTGTAAAATCTCCACAATTTTAATGTATACAAAGCTAAGTTACTGTGTAATATTTCATTACAGTTCAAATTCACTCCAGAAATAAAAGGCTAATAGGATTAGGGACTCAGTGGTAGTTTGGAGTCTCCCCCAGCACACACTCCTACTGGGATGATCTATTGACATATCTCCCAGCTTCATTTTTGTTTCTGTACAACACAGTGAGTGGATGGCCCTTCAGCTCTTTCCTTCTTGGCCAGACATGCAGTCTTGCCTTTAGATATTGCAGAGACAACATTCACAGCATGTCTTAAGTCTTCCAGGATTTGCAAGAACCAAATTGCTCAACAGTATGTATATTTAGAGGGGTTAGACTCCTTTAAAAAATCTGGATATCTAACCTCCTACTAAATCTGTTCTGATAGTGTCAGAACATCCCACTCCCTCCCTCTCCTGCCCCCTCATAAAAAGTAAAAGAAAAGATGCTCCTGTTAAATGAAGGCTCTTTGGGGGCAGGTGCTGCATATACTCTTAGCTAGACTGATTGAGCTTGGAGTTTTGACCTTCCAAGTTGAGTCCCTTTTAGTCACGTGGTTGACTTGAAGTGGTAAGGTGGTGTATGCATTTACAAACTCTTCCGACCCCCCTGAAGAAACTTCATTGGCCTCCTGGTTACTCATCTTGAAGAGAGTACCATGTATTTCAGTGAAAAACACATCTATCGCCTAGGACATGACATGGTTTCAGTTGGCAGAAAGAAATTTCATTTAGCTGCTTTAGAGTGGATGGCATTCAGAATAGGCCCTCCTAAGAAAGAGTTGTAATCAGATTCCCTTTAAAAATGAGTTCCCCTCCCCTTGTCCCCCAGAGGACACATGCTGAAGCAGGAGTTTGGGGAAGGGGAAATAGAAAGGCTTTTACTTTACATAAGGATGGGGGACTGGGGTAAAAGTGAAGCAAAGCCCAAGGACACCATGCTGAGGCTAAAGTAGGAGGCATTCTCAGAACTGGGAGAGTTGTGTCTTCTGCTTTTTGAAATAAACTGTCACTCTCAGGCAGCCTGGCAATGCTGAATGTTAGGACTTCTGTCTCTGCTGGAGACACGGCCTGGTGCATGTCAGCGGTTAGAGTTTGGCAGCTTTCTCAGCACTCCCTGACTCCGTTTACCTTTACTCCGCATCCCATTCTCTTACTGCCTATCTGAAGGATTGGATGGGCAGAGTATAGGTGGCGGTGGTTGGTCCTCCCCGTATGTTGTCCATTTAATTCCAGAGCACTGATTTTTCCGAAGTGTGCTCTGCCCTGGGAAAATGGACACATGTTCCTCACAATGGGAATAACTAATTACTTCTTTTTTTTTTACAGAAAAAGCTGGTGATTCAAGGAAAGCACATTGCGATGCACTATAGCAATCCCAGGCCTAAGTTTGAAGATTGGCTTTGTAATAAGGTAAGGATATATTCTTCCCAAATAGACCATACTCCTTTGAATTTTGTTTTCTCTTTTTTTTTTAATGTTTTATTTATTTTTGATACAGAGAAAGACAGAGCATGAGAGGGGGAGGGGCAGAGAGAGAAGGAGACACAATTGGAAGCAGGCTCCAGGCTCTGAGCTAGCTGTCAGCACAGAGCCTGACGCAGGGCTTGAACCCACGAACGTGAGATCTGACCTGAGCCGAAGCGGGAGGCTTAACCGACTGAGCCACCCAGGCGCCCCTGAATTTTGTTTTCATTTTGTCTATCTGTCTCTCTGAACAATGAAACTAGAGAGTATACAGTCACCAGCTTTTATCATAGGGAGATTTTCCTGGTTTGTAACTTTCTTTTTATACTAGAATCCCTAGAACGCTAGAGATTTTATTAAGACCCAGGTTTTGGGACGCCTGGGTTGCTCAGTTGGTTAAGCTTCTGGCTTCAAGCTCAGGTCATGATCTCAAGGTTCACAAGTTTGAGCTCCACATTGGGCTCTGTGCTCATAGCTCAAATTCAGTGTCTCCCTCTCTGACCCTCCCCTGCTCACACTGTCTCTCTCTTCCCAAAGTAAACAAACATTAAAAAAGAAAGGAAGATCTAGGTTCTGGGTTGCCTGGATAGCTCAGTTGGTTGAGCATCTGGCTCTTGATTTCAGCCCAGGTCATGATCTCACAGTTCATGGGGTCAAGCCCCGCATCGACCTCTGAGTTAACAGCATGGAGCTTGCTTGGGATTCTCTCTCTCCCCTTCCCTCTGCCCCTCCTCTTGTGCTCACTTGCTCTGACTTCAAAATAAGTAAATAAATATTTTAGAGGAAAAAAAAAGATCCAGGTTCTAAGCCCAGTGTTTCAGTTAATATCTTAGGTTTGTTCCACTTTACTGTTTCTTGATCTTTTTAGAGCCCTCCACTTGTGGCACAGTTTCTTAATTACATTAACCAAATCCTTCTGACCATGCTCAAGTTATGTAAGATTTGTTATGGTCCTGTTAGGGCACCCGGCTGGCTCATTTGGTAGAGCATGCACCTCCTGGCTTCAGGGTCGTAAGTTTAAGCCCCACATTGGGCATAGAGCTTACTTAAAAATATATAATAATAATTAAAAGAAATTTAAAGACAAAAATATTATAGTTCTGTCAGCATTGCACCATTTTGAGGTTGCCATTCTGAGAGTACTCCCAATTCTTTGTTTTTCATGTGTCCTGTTTCCAGAAGGGGACTTGACAGTATTCAATTTACATCGTGCTTGTGTGTATGGAGTGGTCCACATAGTGACTGCTCTTCTGATAGAAGAACAAACTTCACTACTGTTTGCTGAAGGGTTTTTGGGCGAACTTAAACTTTCCTCCAACTTGATAAAAAGGGAATTCTACTTCAAACTATATCAAGACTTATTTTTCTTGTTAGAATTCACATAGTGAAACATTTTACATTTTACCTATTTAGGTGAATGCCCCTTTGTCTTGGTTACATGTTATTACTCTCTGCTTTTTTATTTGATTACTGGGACTTGTCCATAGCCCTATAGCCCTAACCCACCTCATTACCAGTAAGCCTGACCTGCTGTGAGAAATAATTACAGAGAAAACTTTTTTCCTTCCAGTGCTGCCTTAACAATTTCAGGAAAAGACTAAAATGCTTCCGATGTGGAGCGGACAAGTTTGGTAAGCCCAAACTCAGCTATTTGGAATATGCATTTAAAACCTGACTAATTAGGGGGCACCTGAGTGGCTTAGTTGGTTGAGTGTCCAACTCTTGGTTTTGGCACAGATCATGATCTCGTAGTTTGTGGGTTTGAGCCTCAAATTGGGCTCCATGCTAGTAGCGCACCCTGCTGGTAGCACATTCCTGCATGCATGCTCTCTCCCAAAAATAAACAAACTTAAAAAAAAAAAACAAACCCTGACTAATTAGGTTGTTTGCAAACCTGAGGAGAAGTATAGATTGTAAAGCATTCCCATGAGTAATTCGTGTATTTTCTGTAAACTTGCTTACCTTGTGTTAGGTAGATGCTTCTGATGATTGTGGGTGTAGAGAGTTTGTTTATTTTAAAAAGTGAAGCCTGCTCACCTGGTTTGCATTCTGCATCTGCTTTTCTTTAGTACTGAGGTAATGTCAGTCCTCCCCTGGCCCACTTTGTGCATTCCACATGTATCATGTCAAAATTAATAATGCTTTATTGTAGCCACAGATGTTTTAAAAAGAAAAAAGTGACCATTACATTTACTTAACTTTGAAACTTTGGGGTTTGAATGTATTTCTTTACTAAAAATATACTGGTTTATTATTTGTTTGTCTTCAATAACAGAGTCCCCCTGTCTCCTTCCCTTCTTGTAGACTCTGAACAGGAAGTACCCCCTGGAACCACAGAGTCTGTTCAGTCTGTGGATTACTACTGTGATAGTAAGTTCCAGTATACTCTTTTGGCTTTTATGGTAGTAGTTGACCTCCATTCGGAGTTTGTGTGCTCTTAACACTTTTTTAATGAACAACATTAGCTTCAGTTTGTACCATGAAAGATTGGTTTTGGTTTTTAGAATCTTCTCCATGTCAAAGTGCAGGATATACTAGGAACCTGCCAAAATGGATTTATGTATTTGTACTTGAGCCTGCCTTCAAAAACATTGGAGGTGGGAATGTACATGTATGTTATTTGTCTCTTTCACCCCCAGCGATCATACTTCGAAACATAGCCCCGCACACTGTGGTGGATTCCATCATGACAGCGCTGTCTCCCTACGCATCCTTAGCTGTCAATAATATTCGCCTCATAAAAGATAAACAGACCCAGCAGAACAGAGGGTTCGCATTTGTGCAACTGTCTTCTGCAATGGTGAGCTCACTGAATCTTTTCTTTTTAAAGAAACTAGGCTTGGAGCGCCTGGGTGGCTCAGTTGGTTAGGTAGCCAACACTGAGTGTGGAGCCTGCTCGAGGTTCTCTTGTTCTCCCTCTGCCCCTCTCACTCACTCACTCAAATAAAATAAACTCTGGGGCACCTGGGTGGCTCAGTGGGTTAAGCCCCTGACTCTTGATTTCATCTCAGGTCATGATCTCATGGTTCATGGGTAGGAGCCCCTTATCGGGCTCTGTGCTGACAGCATGCAGCCTGCTTGGGATTCTTGTTCTCTCTACCCCTCCCCTGCTCTCTCTCTCTCACTCTGTCTCTCAAAAATAAACATTTAAAAAATTTTTTAATAAAATAAAAAACTGTAAGGCTCCTGGAGCCCAGAGTTCAAGACTACATACTACATGACAAAATGGTCTTTCTTGACATTCTCCTTCAGGATGCCTCTCAGCTTCTTCAGATATTGCAGAGTCTCCATCCTCCTTTGAAAATTGACGGCAAAACTATTGGGGTTGATTTTGCAAAAAGTGCCAGAAAGTGAGTAGCTTCATTGTCCTTATTTCAAACTGCTGTACTTGCACACTCGCCCAGGGATACTTTGCTGACTGTACCCTAAGTCCATGTTCTCCACAATGAGACACAGTCCTCTCTGGTTGCCGAAGTCAGGAGGGAGTCCATTTTCTTTCTTCTCTTACAGCATATTCTTTCCTATCCTGAGGAACCAGTTGCTATTTGAAAACTACAAAGCAGGACAAAGGCAGACATGGCAGATGGGTTGAGAATATGTGCTATGCAAACAGCTTTAAGATAGTGCAAACCCATCTGGAAATAACCTTTTCCTTCCAGAATAGCATGCTACTAGCTTCATATGGAGAGAGCTTCAGTCTAGAGAAGTAAATGTCCCATTTGTAGTGTCATTACTCATCCAGCAGAAGATACCTTACTGTATGGCAGGGTACAGAGTAAAATGGTGACCCTACAGCAACATTTGCCCACTGAGGAGTTGGTCCATGGAGACCCCTTCCTGCTATAAATTAGGCCTTGCTAGCATTTGAGAGTTCCTAACAAAGGCTAGAGTGAACTGCTGTTTCCTTGACGTTTAGGGGGCACTGATTGGGAGCATACTGAGATAGAATCACATGATTATTTGTGGTTTCAGAGACTTGGTCCTCCCAGATGGTAACCGGGTCAGCGCCTTCTCTGTGGCTAGTACAGCCATTGCTGCAGCTCAGTGGTCATCCACCCAGGTAAGATGGATATTTTTTGTCAAAGTAGTGTGTTGGTGGTGCCCAAATTCACAGAAGTAGTGCCTTAGAAGCTCTCTAAGGACGGTTTTAAGGAGTACTTCCTGGCTTCTTTACTTGATGTCTACTAAACTTGCTTATGTGTCCTCTTCTTTTGACATGCTGTAGTCTCAGAGTGGTGAAGGAGGCAGTGTTGACTACAGTTACCTACAGCCAGGCCAAGATGGCTATGCCCAGTATGCTCAGGTAGGTAGATCTGCCCAATATCCAACTTCTCTACAGAGCAGGCTGTCTGAGAATAGCAGTTTTTAACAGTGGACTTTTCTTTAGTACTCACAGGATTACCAGCAGTTTTATCAGCAACAAACTGGCGGATTGGAATCTGACGCATCATCTGCATCAGGTAGTAAACTTCATCTCTGTTTTACCTTTTGTCTAAGTAAAGGTTGAGGAGATAGAACTAGATGTCTGCTTAGATGGCTCACTTGGTTAAGCGTTGATTTCCTGGTCTTAAATTGAGCCCTGTGTTGGGCTCTGTACTGTTAGCACAGAGCCTGCTTGGAATTCTCTCTCTGTCCCTCTGCTGTGTGTGCTTGTTTGCTCACTTGCTCTTTCTCTCTCTCTCAAAACAAATAAATTCAAAAATAAAAAAAGGACTAGATGTTCTAACTAGATCCCAAGCCAGGAGTCCTTTTCCCTGCACGGTGGGAGTTGGGGGGTGCACATTCAGCATTGTGTTCATGTGCCTATGGTTCTGGGGAAGATTAGGACTACTTGGTGTGCTGAGAGTGGTGGACAGTAACCTCTTTAGAGACCCATGTTGTGATGAGTATTCATTCTTGGAATTCAGCTTTGAGTCTCTCCTCTCTGCGTTGTTTGGAATCCTGGATGCCCACATAGGTTCAAATGAGCAGATTGGGTGTAGCCCTAGAGTCTGGTGACCAGAAATCAATCACCAGGGTCATTATGAGAAGTATTTGCTTTCCCTTCTGTTGTAGAATTATAAAAGCTTTATGCTTAAATCCTTTCTCAATCCCAGACTAGAACGGATTCTTTTCTTCCTCTTTCTTAGTTGTCATACAGAATATTTAACTTTGTGACATTCTAGTAGGATTATAAAAATGAAAATGTCATAGGTTCCGGGATGTTTAGTAGGAATTAGATTATTAAGAACTGACATATCAGGGCACCTGGGCGGCTCAGTTTGTTGAACATCAGACTTTTCATTTTGGCTCAAGTCAGTATCCCAGGCTCTTGGGATTAAGCCCTATATCAGGCTCTGTGCTGAGCATGGAATCTGCTTAAGATTCTCTCTCCTCTTGTCCCCACTCCCCACTTACATGCACACATACATTCTCACTTGCTCTCTAAAAATTAAAAAAATAGGGGCGCCTGGGTGGCTCATTCGGTTAAGCATCCAACTTTGGCTCAGGTCATAACCTCATGTTTCATGGTTTGAGCCCCACATCAAAGCTCTGTGCTGACAGCTCAGAGCCTGGAGCCTGCTTCAGATTCTGTGTGTCCCTTTCTCCCCATCCCCTGTTCATGGTCTGTCTCTCTCTGGCTCTCAAAAATAAATAAATATTAAAAGGAAAAAAAATTTTTCATAAATAAATAAAAAGAACTGACATCTCAAAGACAGAGGGCTAGTTTGGATATTACAGATAAAGAGGTTTGGCTTGGAGTTCAGTGCCTTGGCCCTTGCTAACCCTGCATATATCGTTTCTCATCAGGCACAGCAGTGACTACCACCTCAGCAGCTGTAGTGTCCCAGAGTCCCCAGCTGTATAATCAGACCTCCAATCCGCCTGGCTCTCCGGTAATCCTGTCGTCCTAAATACAGAACTGGTGACTGTTGGGGAAACTGCTTTGCTGTACAAGTATTATCCTTTCCTGCTGTATGAGCCAGGATTGAATAATACACAGACATTCCAACCTTACTTCTCTCTGTCTGATAGAATTAGATAATGAAATAATTTGGAGTATTTATTTAAAACATAAGATTCCAAACAAGATGTATTTATATACTTTCTGCATGCTTCGACTTGACCTTTAGGAAGAAAGTTGTCAGCATGTGTTTTGCTCAAGGATTGCCTTAGATCATTGCTACAGTGTGTCTATCAGGGGAGCCCTTCCTCCTGGATGATTGCAGTGATTTAGTTCTCTTAAGAGGCTTTACAGTTGAAATTATATTGAAGCTGCTGTTCTTTCCAGACTGAGGAAGCACAGCCTAGCACTAGCACAAGTACACAGGCCCCAGCCGCTTCCCCCACTGGTGTAGTTCCTGGTACCAAATATGGTAAGCCAAACCTCATGGGGCTGTTAACAGTTGGAAGGTCCTAGTCGTTGTCTGTGTCTAGTAAGAGTTTCTCTCCCTTTGTGGGTGTCAGAGGGACACTTGGGGATGTGAGAGAAGATTACTATTAAGGCCTGCTACATCTCCGTGGCTTAAAAGTTGCAGTAAAGGCAATTTCTTTATCTGGAATGACCGTATGCTGGATTTTGTTTTTGCAGCAGTGCCTGACACATCCACTTACCAGTATGATGAATCTTCAGGATATTACTATGATCCGACAACAGGGCTATACTATGACCCCAACTCCCAGGTAAATAAACGCACTGTTTTCCTCCTAAGTGTCACTAGAAATATCTTTGTTTCTTTTAGTCCATCTATGAGGCATGAAATGAAATACCTCCTGTAAAGGAACAAATAACCCAGATTAGTTTTACGTTCTTAAGAGACACCAAGGTGTAATTCCTCTTTTAAGTTTAAAAAAATGTTTTGTAGTACAGTGTACATACAGAAAAATACACAGGAGGGGTGCCTGCGTGGCTTAGTAAATTAAGCATCTAATTCTTGATTTCAGCTCATGATTTCACAGTTTGTGAGTTCAAGCCCCATGTTGGGCTCTATGCTGAGCATGCAGAGCCTGCTTGGGATCCTCTCTCTCTGCCTCTCCCCAACTCATACACACACACACTCTCTCTCTCTCCCTCCCTCTCAAAAATAAACGTTAAAAAAGAAAAAATACAGAGCTGAAGTGTACATTTCTTTGAATGTTTATATGTATATACTTTCATATATATATATCAGCACAGAGAGGAGAGAACATTCCTTTATGCCCCTTGTCAGTGAGTACCCATCCCCTTCAGTAACCACTAGCCTGACTTCTAGTACCATGGATTATTTTGTCAGGTTATAGGGGGCTGTTAGTCATTATGTAGAGATTTAGATCAAAGTTTTAAATTGCAGTTTCTCTATGTATTTTTTTAAAATTGAGATGAAATTCACATGACATAAATTCTTTTTTTTTTTTTTTAAGATTTTTTTTTTTTCACAGGGGTACGTGGGTGGCTCAGTCAGTAAGCATCTGACTTTGGCTCAGGTCATAATCTCAAAGTTTATGAGTCTGAGCCCCACATCAAGCTCTGTGCTGACAGTCTAGAGCCTGCTTGGGATTTTGTGTCTGCCTCTCCCCCACTTGCACTCTGTTTCTTTCTCAAAAATAAATAACCATTAAAAATAGTTTAAAAAAAGATTTTATTTTTACATAAACCCAATATGGGACTCAGATTCACACCCCTGAGATCAAGAGTCACATGCTCTACTGACTGAGCCAGCCAAACACCCTTAAAATTCACCCATTTTAACCGTTTAGAATGTATAATTTGAATATACTAGGAATGTTGTGCTACCATCACCACTCACTCCAAAATATTAAAAAATATTTAATTTAGTAATTTTTATACCCGTAAGGCACCCCTTAATGTTTGTTTGGTTGGTTGGTTGTTTATTTTAGTGGTCCAAAATATTTTAATTGGCCCAGAAAGAAATCATGTACCTATTAGCAGTCACTCCTTAGTTCCTCCTTACCCCAGTGACCACTGTTTGCTTTCTGTCTCTCTAAATTTGCCTCTTCTAGGCATTTCATATAAATGAAGACTGATAACATGTGACCTCTTGATGTCCAGCCTTTTTTACTTAACATCCTGATATATTCTTGAGGGTAGAAATTAGCAGATCTGTAGGGTGATGTTTTATTTTTGGTAGTGGTAGATTATTTTAAAGAGGAAAGGCAACTTTAACACTCCATAAATAAACAATTACTTATGACCAGGAGCTGTATATATAGAATAGGAAAATAAGTGCTTTTAATAGGTACTTGGGATTGAGAGCTTGTGGTTTCTGAGAAAGAGGTGTGAAGCAGTGAGGGACCCACATGAGCAAGCCAAGCCTTGCATGTTCCTTCTGCTTCTCTTGCTTATGAAGTCTGACCATTACCGAGGCAATTCTTAGTGGCCATGTTTTTGTTCTGACTTCTTTGTCTGACCCATACCACCTTCCCCAGAAGAGACCTGACAGATGTCTCTCCTGGGTCCCTGCTGAGCAATTAGAGCAAATGACTAAGGAATAAAGAAATGGAGAGATAGGTGCTCCATATCTGCCATTGCAGTTCTTCCTACATACATCAGATGTGGTCTTCCAGGCTCCTGAGTTGACTGTTCACGCTCTGTCTCTCTCTTTCAAAACTAAATAATATCTTTTAAAAATTATAAATAAATAAAACCGTATGGTTGCCTAGGTTTCCAAAGGGTTTTGATGTTTTGATGTTGATGGTTGAACCCAGTGATGAGCTGTTAACTGGTTGTCATGGAGGATGTGTGATTAAAAGCTCTTTCTTTAAAAAAAAAAAAACAAACACACACACACACACACACACACACACACAACAAAAAACTCTTTCTGAACAAGGGGAGTCTGGCTGGCTCATTTGTTAAAGCATGTGACTCTTGATCTCAGGGTTGTGAGTTTGAGCCTCACATTGGGTATAGAGATTACTTAAAAAATAAATTCTTAAAAAAAAAAAAAAAACTGAGGCACCTGGGTGGCTCAGTCGGTTAAGCCTCTGACTTCGGCTCAGGTCAGATCTCATGTTCGTGGGTTCGAGCCCTGCATCAGGCTCTGTGCTGACAGCTAGCTCAGAGCCTGGAGCCTGCTTCCAGTTTTGTGTCTCCTTCTCTCTCTGCCCCTCCCCCTCATGCTCTGTCTCTGTATCAAAAATAAAAACATTAAAAAAAATTTTTTTTAAAGATAAAAAAAACAACTCCTGCTGAACCACCTCTTCTGGCCTTCTGGTTTGTAAAAACATAAAGTCTATGGAAAGGAGTGAGACACCTTGCTCTTTGGGTGCCCTCTGGGCACAGTGATTAGATTAGTGGTGTTGAGAAACCACATTCCACTTCTGTCTAAGAAGGTTTTTTTTTTTTTTTTTAACGTTTTTATTCATTTTTTGAGAGACTGTGTGTGGGGGAGAGGCAGAGAGAGAGAGAGACACAGGATCTGAAGCAGGCTCCAGGCTCTGAGCTAGCTGTCAGCACAGAGCCTGACACGGGGCTCAAACCCAAGAACGGTGAGATCATGACCTGAGCTAAAGTTGGACACTTAACCCACTGAGCCACTCAAGCGCCCCTAAGTTATTTCATACCTCTCACTGGCCAGTTCTTCATCCTTACTACACTTAACACTTATAGCAGCTTCTCTGAGCAGGAGGATATTATTGCTTTGCAACATGTTTTATAAAGTTCTTATGTTTAGTTTTTTTAACAAAACAATTTTGCATTCCTTTTTGACAAAGTAATCCTTTAGTGGTTTGACAAAAGAGAAAGTCTGAATTAATTGTGCTTTGTTCCTAGTACTACTACAATTCCTTGACCCAGCAGTACCTTTACTGGGATGGAGAGAAAGAGACGTACGTGCCAGCTGCAGAGTCCACCTCCCACCAGCAGACGGGCCTACCTCCTGCAAAAGAAGGGAAAGAAAAGAAGGAGAAACCCAAGAGCAAAACAGCCCAGCAGGTGAAACTATGACCCAGCCAGGGGACTCCTAGTTCTCTCTGGGGTGTTGGGCCTATTTTTTTTTTTTTCTTGAGTTGTGGCCTGTCAGCTTTATTTAGATTCTTAAAAGCTGGGTCACGTGTTTAATTTACATTAGGTTTGTAAAGCATTTTGTAATGTTTTAGTATTACCGTAGTCTATCAGTTGATTGTATACATCCTTAGAGGGAAGTATATCCTGGAAGACTCACAGGCTTTTAAGCAGTATTCGGTAATGAATTTGATTGTATGCAATAGTGTGTCATAAAAACATTTGTAGGTAGGAGTAAGGGTAAAGGGGGTTTTGTTACAGAGCATGTGATTGAGGTAAGGTCCTTAATGGCTTCTTACTGTGGCACAGAAGATGACTGTTGTCTAAACTCCTCTATCTAAATTCTTTTTTTCATGGTTGTTTGGCATTAGATCGCTAAAGACATGGAACGCTGGGCTAAGAGTTTAAACAAGCAGAAAGAAAATTTTAAAAACAGTTTTCAACCTGTTAATTCCTTGAGGGAAGAAGAGAGGAGAGAGTCTGCTGCAGCAGATGCTGGCTTTGCTCTCTTTGAGAAAAAGGTAAAAGTAGCACAAATGGCCATACTTTGTCATGGGAACTTAAGTAAAACTTGAGGCTTATGACTGTTTCTCTGTTTCCCAGGGAGCCTTAGCTGAAAGGCAACAGCTCATTCCAGAATTGGTGCGAAATGGAGACGAGGAGAATCCCCTCAAAGTAAGGAAGAACCACCACCACCAGTGTTTTAAGGCCGTTTTTGTGGTTTATGTCTCATTATTAATCTCAGCTTCATCTCAGCTAATGTGATTCCTACTTAAAATTGGATATGGTCACTGACTGTATTTAGAAAAGCTTCTCCACATAGAATCCATGTCTAGGGCTTTGTTTTCTGGGTGAGAGCCGGCGAGATGGAGCAGTGAATGAAGCCTGAAGTCCTAAGCTCAGTTGAGTTATTGCATTTGTAAATAGAGGGATTTAGCTGTTTGGAAAGAGAAAATTAAGACAATAAAACATGTTTTACTCAATAGATACTGGTCTGGGTAGGCCATTACCCTGATCTGTTGAATTTGAGGTTTTCATCTATGGTGAGTAATTTTGAAAACAGCCATCCAGGAACTTTTCCTGGGCCCCAGGGGGTTGGTACCAGGAGGCTGTCAGGCCCAGCGCTTGAGGATGTGTTCTGAACAGCCGGATAAAATGCAGTCCGCTGCTGAAGTATGGCATGGGGCAGTGGGAGTGCTCATACTTCTTGGATTACACATTGCTCTATCCAGGTTTATAGTCATCACTGCTCCCTGCTGTACATTTCCAATGACCCACCCTTTTGTCCCCAGAGGGGTCTGGTTGCTGCTTACAGTGGTGACAGTGACAATGAAGAGGAGCTGGTGGAGAGACTTGAGAGTGAGGAAGAAAAGCTGGCTGACTGGAAGAAGATGGCCTGCTTGCTTTGCCGGCGCCAATTCCCCAACAGAGATGCCCTGGTCAGGCACCAACAGCTCTCAGACCTTCACAAGGTGGCCGTACTTCTCTGAACTGATCAGAGGCAGGGAGGGGAGGAAGGGAGGCGGTCCAGGTGCCCAGACATTAAGTGGAATGCCTTTCAGAAGACTGTTCTGATTATAGTCTGTTCCAGATCATAGAGTGGCAAAGAGCATGGCAGCTTGAAAACCAGGCTCTGGTTTTTATGCCATAGTGTATTGATTGGGCTTTGACTCTTAGAATAAATAGGTGTTGTTAATGTTAAGACATTTCAAATTAGAATGGTCTGAATTCTTACAATGTCTGTCAAATCTTTTGTACAGCAAAACATGGATATCTATCGGCGATCCAGGCTGAGTGAGCAGGAGCTGGAAGCCTTGGAGCTAAGGGAGAGAGAGGTGAATGAGGGTCACTGCCACTAGAAGGAGTATCTTGTATTTGCTTTTAGCATTTATTTGTAGCACTTAATTCCAGGTCCCAGGGGCAAGGTAAGATTTGTCACACCACGTGTCACCTGGCCATTGTGGCTCCTTTCAGGTTATAGATGCGTTGTGAGCGCTCTGCACCATGTCTTTATGAGGATGCACAGAAGCACATTCTTAAGACTGCTCATGGGTTCTGAATGCCAAATACTTGCCCGTGAAGTATACTGGATTTTAGTAAAGAGAAAGTGATCTCCTCTGACTTGCAATGAGGGAAGCTTCAAATTAGGCCCGGGGGATATCAGGGCATAAGACAGTCGCAGGTGATACAGAAGGAAGCAGTGGGCAGGACAGACAAAAGCAGGTGAGGCCAGTAATGGACAGGCATTTGATGGTTCATGAGGCAAGTTGAAGGCCAGCCAGGCTTTAAATACAAATTGAGGGCCATGGGTTAGAAATCAGCCCGTGGGCAAGTTACTTGAAATTTTTCACTCCATGATAATTTTGTAGTTTGGGCTATCTGTAGTTAAGGCTTTTGCTTCTCTGTTCTTTTCCACTATTTATGGTGCCATCTGTCCCTGGAGATGGGCCTGTCCCAAGTGGTGAGAGGAATGGTGTCTCTGCCCTGCCCTTCCTCTGTGACTCTGGGAGGCTGTACTTATGGCCCAGCAGGTCTGTTGAAGAGCTTGACAAATAAAATTCCTTGAAAAACAAATTCCTTGTAGGAGCTTTTAAATTCCTGTAGCTGTGCCCCAGGATCCACACAGTCAATCACTACAAACTTACCATTTTCTTTTCTTTTTTAACATATTTTTTTAAGTTTATTCATTTTTTTGTGGGAGAGAGAGAGAGAGAGAGGGTATGCATACATAGTAGGAGGGGAGGAGCAGAGGTGGGGGGAGAGAGCGCATTCAAGCAGGCTGCACAGCTCCACAGTGTCAGCACAGAGTGTGATACCAGGCTTGATCCCATGAACCCATGAGATCATGACCTGAGCCAAAATCAAGAGTCAGACACTCAACCAACTGAGCCATCCAGGCACCTCTAAATTATGTGCCATATTCGATATGGCTGAGTGCAGTGAGGGAAACAAGGGTGTTTGGTATTTCAGACCACTAAAAGAGGCCAAACTCCAGACTAGGGAAGTGTTTGAGGGTGGTAATCGCCAAGTCTAGGTGCGTTAGGTTGTTGCAGCTTCAAGTCTGAATGTCTCTAGCAGCATCTTTTCTCCCGTGTAGATGAAATACCGAGATCGAGCTGCAGAAAGACGGGAGAAATACGGCATTCCAGAACCTCCAGAGCCCAAGCGCAAGAAGCAGTTTGATGCTGGCACTGTGTATGTGTTGTGCACCTTTTCCACTTCATTAGCAGGGACTGTGGCTGTTTGAGTAACTGTGTGTTTGCCACTGGCAGGAATTACGAGCAGCCCACCAAAGATGGCATTGACCACAGTAACATTGGCAACAAGATGCTGCAGGCCATGGGTTGGAGGGAAGGCTCAGGTTTGGGAAGAAAATGTCAAGGCATCACAGCTCCCATCGAGGTAAGCAGTGAGATTGGGCTTCAGTGGTTTGCAGGCTTGTTCTGGTGATGAGATGAGGTTAAAGCTCCCAGACAGGCTGGGGACCCAGGGACAGCTTTACCTTTACCACAAAGGGCCATCTCTTCTGGCAAGCACCACCACCCAGTGGGAGTCTGGTTTCCAGCTGCCTCCCTTTATTTCACTCTCCTTTTAAGATGTCATTTGGGAGGAATGGGTGTGGTACCCTCGATTTTTCTGGGCTTTTGGGATAAAAACTGTCTTCTGAGAACTGTGTATTATTATGTCCTGTTAGAAACAATCCCTTACTTAACACTAACTCATCCAGGTAGCTTAGATTAGATTTTGTTAAAGATATATTGTGCTTTAATTCCTTAATCACCATGTAGATGATCTTGGTTACGATTTAGTAGAATGTTTTTTAACAAATGCTTTTATTATATTTTTTAAAGTTCATTTATTTTGAAAGAGAGTGTGAGTGTGAGCAGGGGAGGGGCAGAGAGAGGGAGATGCAGAATGCAAAGCAGGCTCCAGGCTCTGAGCTGTCACCACAAAGCAGGATGCAGGGCTTGAACTCACAAACTGTGAGATCATGACCTGAGCCAAAGCCAGACGCTTAACTGTCTGAGCCACCCAGGCACCCCCAATTTAGTAGGATTTTTATCCATGATAAGAAATTTCTTTAGTTGTTTACATCTCAGATTGAGATACAATCTCAGGATCAGGAGTCCCCCACCCACTGGCCTTCTAGGTAAGAGTGCCACCAGGGACCATTCCTTCTCTGACCTGGCAGCCCAACTTAGGTCAGATTCTTCTAGACCATGTTTATCTTGGGCAGGCGAGTTCTCCTACCATCAGGACGTCCTGCTATAATCTGCCCATGATTATCAGGCCATCCTAGGCTTCAGTGGAGTGTTTTGGGGCCCTTCATAGGAACAGAAGCTTGCTGAGCAGGCACCGGGGGATAGGGTTGAGGGATATATCTCCATCTGACTATCTTCCTTAGCCCACCTTATTCCTTCAGTCCTTAGCCCTATTCCACGTCTCCAAAACTTCCTCTTTTTGTCCCCAGTGGGTGGTCCTGTTCAGTTGGGAGTCGGGCTAGATGAGCAGGGGTTGGTGCGGTCCATACCCTGCCTGCCAGCTGCTGACAGAAATTCTGTTTCCCTAGGCTCAAGTCCGGCTAAAAGGAGCTGGCCTAGGAGCCAAAGGCAGTGCATATGGACTGTCGGGTGCAGATTCCTACAAAGATGCTGTGCGCAAGGCCATGTTTGCTCGGTTCACAGAGATGGAGTAAGGCTCAGAGAGAGAGGGAGGGTGGGAAAGATGATGAGCTCCTCAGAGCACAAGGAGTGGTCCTTCTTCAGAATTCACTCTTAGCGCCTGTCTCTTTAGGGGCATGCCTTGTGCTGTCAGTAGTTTTTAGGGCGAACCACTCCATTCTACAAGGTTCTCCCACTTAAAAGGAGTTCCCCTTATATGGGCTCTCTGGCGAATGGCCTTCCTTCCTGCCAGAGGGCTTGTGACCTGGCCAAGGGGACAGTGAGTCTTTTATACTTCAGTGTACATAGTGTAATGTAGTGTGTTTTAAATGTGTAGCCCATGTCATGGTCCATCAGCCCCTTTCATTGCTAGGGGTTGTTGAGATGCCCTAGGTGGTATGACACCAAAGCCGCCTCTGTCATTTGTTGTGCTGTCTTTTCTTGGCAAAAGCCTTGTGTATATTTGTATATTACACATTTGTACAGAATTTTGGAAAATTTTCAGTCTAGTTGCCAAATCTGGCTCCTTTACAAAAGAAATACCTTGAAAAATGAGTGTCTGCGTCTCTTTATTCTTGGGTGACCAGGTGTGCAGATCATGTCTGAGCCAGTCAAGCCTGTTGGTGAGGTAAGTGTGTTGAAAGCTATTTATAAGTAGTAGTTTATGCTATTTTCTTTACCCCAGTCATGCTCAGATTCTTAAGTTCAAGAGTTTGTTAACATGTTTTAAAATTCTTCATGGAAACTCGGTCATATCTGAGTCAGCTTTTCCACCTGCAGTTTCTAAAGACCAAAGTGAGTATGAGCACTTGTGTTTCTCCAGTTGCCACAGATTGTGTTCCAACATGCAGCGTCAGGCTGGTACTGCTCTGCTGGGGTGCAGGGGCTGAGGAGGCCCTGTCTCCCGCTCCCCACAGCACTTCACTCGCCTTCTGTCCTCTCATGTCAGCCGCTGAGGAACTGTTGCAGTGTGTCGCAGGGTGTACCATTATCTAAATGGGTCATCCCATCCTTGTTATCCTGCCCAGCAAAGACCGCGCTTGACGAGGGCAGGACGTGTGCCTGTGTCAGGCTGCTCTGGCAACCGGTGTGGTGATGGGGGGTCCACGCTGCCAGGCTGGCTGAACTGGGCTCTTGGGTTCCATGCTTTGCATTTGGGGGAGGACTTGTTTTAAAAGCTAGAGCCCCAAAGCTTTCGTGGGTGGTCCTGTTTTCTCTTCAGGCAGGCCTGACCATTGTAAAAGGATGAAAAGTGCTCAGGAGGCACTTGTAAAACATATGGGTCCTCAGCCCAGCCTCGCCAGGGATGCCTTGGAAGATGCTGAGGCAAATGCAGAAGCCCCACGCCTGGGCTTCTGTGGGGTAGCGCTTGGGAACTTCACAAAAATGGGTCCAACCGACAGATTCCTGCCTTCCAGGGTGAGCCCTGGGGAGCGTAGACCAGCCCCACCCCTGGAGCCCTCCTGCGTCATGGACATGCTGCTGCTCTTTGCACCTGAGCAGCAGCCACAAGCAACCTAGTTAGCACATCTTGACAGCCAGCGTGGAAGTTTTTTCTGGGTGAAGACGCATATCCTGAGATTTGGGAAGCTCTTAATTACACATATGCAGCTCCTCGAAGTCTGAATGGAAGCCTCTTCCCTGGTGGAGCCATCTTGAGCTCATGTTGGCTGCCCCACATCAGGAAGGGTGCTTGGATCTGTCTCATGTTACTTGGTGCAGACGTTTTCAGCTGCTTAGGGTCCCCACAAAGACTGCTCTGGGCCATAAAATCTTTCAGCTTGGTATGGGCTTTCCTTCAAATGTCAAGTTTGTGTCTGTTCTTAGCAGCCTGAGCCAACCCCTCTGAGAAGCTGGAGGTCCCCCTCTCGCACTTCTAGCCTGCTGTAGAGGCCTACCTGTCACCAGCACACCCATTAAGGTGACTGTACCCTTCACCTTGTTATAGAACCCTTGAGCCCATTTCTTGACAGGCTGTACCTTTGGGTCTGATCTCAAGCAAGGCCAAATTGAGAGCTCCTGGGTACTGAATGGCTCTCATTCCCCCCAGGACCTGAGTCTGAAGCCCCAAGGTCCCAGGTATCCCCCCACCAGCCCATCATGGTCTGCTCCAACTCCAAGCCAAGGGATCAGTGTGCTGCCCTGCCCCATGCCTGATGGGGTGCTGTGAGGGCAGAGCAAACATCCTAATCAGGGAAACCCAAGTTCCAAATTGGGCGGGGTCTCTTGCTGAACTGAAGGGGTCCTCCAGGGATCCCAAGCCCAGCCTGCCCTTGGCTGGGACAACTGCTGCAATATTCAGGCTTTGAGGGCCATCCAGGAGCAGCTGTCATGGCCATGCATCAAACAAGTTTCAAAGCCCAGATGAGCAGCCAGGCCTGAGCTAAGCTCCCCAGGCATGCACAGTCTGGGGGGTCTCAAGGGCACCCAGAGCCTGGCCACTCATCAACCTGATTCCAAGGGATGAATGTTCTCAGGGACAGGTGGACTGTGAGAGGGAGACGGCCCTGGAGGAGGGCATTTTGCTGCTGGTGGCCACCAGGTGGCAGCATTCCATCATCTTATCGGGCCAGGTTGTTTTAGGCAGTGGGAGAATGGGGGTTCCTACCAAGTTCTGAGGTGCGGGACGGTCCTGGGGCCTCATCCAGGTCTATGAGATTCAGGGAAGATCTGACCAGAACTGCCTTGAAACTGTGTGGAGCCAGGCAGGTAACAAGTTTTCAGACCCTGCAGGTTCTTGAAGGTCCCCCAACCCCCCACCTCCCCCAGGATTCCCACTAGCTAGAAAGGGAATTGTTGCCCAGATGTGGGAAACAGGCCAGGCTGGTCCCATGCACAGTGAGTGCTTCAGTCTCAGCAATTCTTTCTAACCTGGGTAAATAATTTCTGCGGTCGATAAAATGCATTTCTGCCTCTCGCACTCCCTTTACCCATCGGCCTGATTATTGACTCACAGAAATACTCTGGGCAGAGCCCCAAACAGATCTACAGCCAGGAGGAATTGGGGCAAGCTTGCCCAGGGATCTCGGCTGAATGTGGGGGGATACCTACATGCCCTCACCCAGCCTCTGAAAGATGAAAGGGGGGGGGCTTTCCAGGGGGAGGCACAAATCAAGGGCAGAGCCCTCCCATCCAGCTTAGTCCCTGCACTGCTTTCATCTAGTTTAAAGAGAAAACAGCCCAAAACAGAACAGTTGTTGGAGGTTACCACGCTGGCAGGTGCTGGACCTGGGTTGCAACCAAGGTGCTCCTGCCTAGCTGGCCCCTGGGCAGAAGGAAATCAGCAAAGATGGGTCCGTGGGTGCAGGCACAGGGTCAGGCTCAGGTTTGGGCAGCACTGTCTCCAGCTGAGGAGCTGAGGGTGGAGAGAGCTGGGCTTAGGGACGCCCCAACACTACCACAACGCCCTGGGGAGAGAAGACAGACAGGGAGACACAGAGAAAAAAGACCACTGCAGACAAAGCAAGGCCTAGAGAATGCTGGGAAGAGGAGCAGGAAAAGTCTATGCTGCTGCAAGGGGCAGGAGGCGCCTGCGGGGGCAAGATAACGTTGGATAGGGGCGGCTGGGTCTGGGGGAGTCAGTTCCGCTCCATCCCCTGGCCTCAGCCTCCCAGATAAGAAGGCTGAGCGGCAGTGGTGAATTCTGCATGCTGCATGGGGGAGGTGAGGCCACAGCAGGCAGAGAGAGGAGGAGGGGCCTGCAGGCCTGGCCCAGACCCCCACTCTCCTGCCAGACAGAAAGGCCCCCAAGAGCCTGATGCACCCAGGCCGGCTCCCATCTCCAAGCAGGCAGCACCACCCCTGAGTCCTGGTGGACAGGAGCTATTTGAAAATGATTCATGGACGTAATTAAGTGTCCCCCCACAATCCCTCAGCTCTGGCCCTGATGGGGATGTTGCAGATGTGGGAGCCCAGCCTGCTGTCCAAGGGTTGGATTCAGTGCAGGGTGCCCCAAGATGCCCATCTGTGGCGCCTAGAGCAAGGCAGGGCTGGGCCCAAATCCTGGGGGGATTTAGGGTGGGGGGCTCCCTCTTTTTTCTTTCTGCCTGACTCCTTAGGCCGAGGGTCAGTCTGCTGTACTCACAAGCATTCCGCAAGAGTGCGCGTGCACATGTACGCACAGGCCCAGATAATCATCCAGCAGCAGGCGTTCTTCAGCAGCCTCGACATGTGTGGGGTAGGACACTCAGATGCCTGCAGACCCCAACAGCCCCACACGTGTGTGAAGCGTACAAGCTCACACGTACCTCTCCCTGACCTCCTATACATGGGCAGGCCAGGTACAGTAAGCAAACTCACCCCCTCACAGCCTTACAGCCTGCTCTGGCTCAAGGGGGTAGAAATCGGACTCTATCTGAAGGAAGGAAGCCTGGTGTGGCAGCCAGGTGGGAGTCGGCTCTCAGAGCACAGGCACGCCCTTGTGTATGCATATGCTCACTCTGGCTCCCTCCTCCTCTGGGAGGAGGATTTGGGGGTCTTCACCCTGAAACAGGCTCTTGAGTTCAGTTAACAGGGTCCACTGCTCAGCTCTAAGGTTGAGAGGTAGAGCTGAAGTGGAAGGAGAGGTTCGGTAAAGTGGCATAGTGCTCTTGAAGTCGATTGGCTCAAAGCTCAGAACCTTCTAATACCTGCAGCCACACCTAGTGGGGAGGGGAGGAAGCGGCCTTATCAAACTGATAAACTGAGGCTCAGAGAGGGGCAACAGCAAACCCTGGCTAATAGAGTTCATTAACAGCTCATGGAAACCCAGGGCCCCGGCCCCTAGTCGTTCTGGTGTCCGGTCCCACCCAACACTGGGCTCTGCTACTCCCCACCACCACCCCTCCAGGCTTTTGGTCCCCAGAATCTGCTGGAGTCTGCCTCCTCCCTCAGACAAGGATCTCCAAGGGCTGGATGGACTCTGCCTTCTCCCCTTGGACTAGGTACCCCAACACTAGCTTGATGCGGCCTCTCCTCTGAAACTAGGAGCCCCAGCCTGAGCCCCTCAGGCTCTACCAGACTCTGATGCAAAAACGTGAGCAGCTAACACATGCCGCTGTCGGGGGGGGGGGGCCACCACCCAGATTTTTCTGGTTCTTATTAATGTAAATGAAATCTGCTCGGAGCAAGCGTCCTTAATGGAAAGCGTTCCTGGAATTTGTGCACACGTGGTGGAGGGGGGGGCACCCTGAGATTAACTCTTGTGCAGCCAGACAGAGACACATCAGGCTGCAGGGACCCTCTGAACTCAGGCTTGGGTGAGGCTTGGGGGAACTGGGATAGTCACTCAGTTCCTCCCAGAACTATGTCCCCACAACATCAAGGGTGGCAGAACACCTTACATGTTCTACCCTCGGCCCTGGGACCAGATGGGCAGGTCCAGAGGTTTCTCAGAGCCTGAAGAAGGTGGCCTGGACAGAAAATGGGAGTCTTTGATCAGGGAGGGGCCCAGCCAAAAAGACTGGAGGGGCAAGGAGGCTGAGGAGGTGGGCGGCTGACATTTCCACAGCCCATCCTGCCCTCATCTGGCTCTCCTGAGTTGGGAGGGTGGACCCAGGCTGCAAGACCCTCTCTTTGAACCTTCCCACCCCACAGGGAGACTTCAGCTCTCTCTTGCCCCCCATCCTTTCTCCGCCTGTTACTCCTGAGCTAGATATGCCAAGGCAATCATCTTCCCAACTGGGAGTGGGGGGCAAAGGGGAGGCAGAGACCTCAGAGTGGGCACCCAGGGACAGTTGCCTTTGAGTTTGGGGGCACAGAGAAGCCCTGGCCTGGAGCCCACAAGGCCCCCTGCCTGGCTGCCGCCCCCAAATCTGGATGCTTGTTCTGGCACAGCCCTCAGCCGGCCCCAGTGGAGCTGTGTTTTACTGC
Organism: Suricata suricatta; assembly: GCF_006229205.1. Taxonomy (NCBI): domain Eukaryota; kingdom Metazoa; phylum Chordata; class Mammalia; order Carnivora; family Herpestidae; genus Suricata; species Suricata suricatta. Next base: position 18,697,555 of record NC_043711.1, read on the forward strand.
CTTTCGTGGCCAGGACAGGGATGTCTGCTTCATTGGCGGGGGTAGGGGAAGAGTCTAAGATTTCAATTTCTCCCAGGTGTGGCTCAGTCTGGAGGATGCCTTGGGGAGGCTGGCTGAGGGGCCAGCACCTGGGGGAGGGGGTGGTAGTGAGGGGGAGCAGTGGTAGTATGAGGAGGAGGGGCTCAGGAGGGGCTTCTGGAAGGGGAGGAGGTCACAGAGGGGGTCTCAGAGAGGGGATGGGGGCTCCAAGGGGGAGCGTGTTGGAGGGGTGGGGTCATGGGGAGGGGGGAATTCAGAGTGGGACTGACTTCAACGGGGGACAATAGGCTGGCAATCCTGCCTCCCACCCACACCTGTCAGGCAGGCTGGGGGAGGGAGACTGACCCACTTATCTGCCTACCCTCCCAGGCTTCCACTAATGAGCGCTCTGGGCTTTGGGAGGCAGCCTCCCCCCCGCCACCCCAGGCTGTGCCTGAGGCCGTCCCTTCCCCCACAGCCCCTCATTATCTACTGGGGGTGCTCACTGGTTCAGGCTGCCCCCCTTATCTGCAGCTGTGTCTGCCTGCCTGCCGCAATGAGGAGAAGACTCCAGGCCCCAAAATGTGCCCTCTCTGCCCCTGGTTCCCTACACCCCCAGAGCTGGGGAGACAAAGGCTCCCAGCTCCCTGCTGTGCAGCTCAGCTCCAGCTCCCGAGCAGAGGGCTTTGATTCCACCTGTGGGTCCCACTAGCATGCCAATGAGGGAGGCAGGGGGGTGGCTGCGCAGCTCACAGGCGATCAGGATTGAGTGCGGGCTCCACCCCTGGGATGGGGAGGCCGTTCGTTTTCCTTACCAGAGCCCCTGTGGTCAAAATCCCACTTGGCAAGGAGAGGGACTTATAATGGGGGCATAGGGCCCCCCCCGAATATGTGGAGAGCACAGCTCTGAAGGATGGAGAGATGGGAGTAGCCTTTTGGGGTCACAGTTCTGGGAAGACTCAGTTCCAGGAGGTAGGTGTGGGGTCAGGAGAAATGGTGGGGAGAGGTCTGTAAGGGACATGGCTCCGTGTGGATGGACAGTATTCAGGGAGCACAGCTCTGCAGGTGTGAGAATGTGTAGGCACACAAATCTGGGAGGATGATGTGGCAGGAGCACTGCTTCAAAGGATGTGCTTCAGAAGCACAGCTCTGGGAGGATTGTGGGGAGAATTCAGAGAGCAAGAGCATAGTCAGGGGGCTGATGTGGGGGGTGGGGAGCACAGTTCTCAAGAACACTCTGAGAGGACAGTCCAGGGAGGAGCCTGCCAGGTCTCTCCTGGCCTTGGTCTCTTCTGACTCCTCCCCCACATTCCTGGGGTGCATTGGGAGGAGGTCTGGTTGCTGGAGCATGCCCAAGTCCCTCCAGGCTACCCCTGACTCTGTCCGCTGTCCATCTGTCCTCCCCTCCCCAAGGATTCCAAGGCCCAGGTGGCACACTTCCCTCATGGCACCCTCATTAGGAAAGGGCTTTGAGATCCTTCTGAAGCATCTGCCTCCCCACCGCCCCTCCAAGCCAGCTGCAGGCTCTGGCCCCTAGAGCCTGATAAATATTTATGACAAGATAAGCAGGATCTGCCAGGTCCCAGCCCAAACCATTGTCCTGGGGACCAGAGAGGGGAGGTGGGGTCAAAACTTGGTTTCTCAGGACTGAACTGGGTCTCCATTCTGGGTATGGGTAGGCCTGAAGGGTAGCTTCCTGGGCTCTATACCAGTGAGGGGACTGGGATGAGACCTTGTTGGGACTTCAGAGGTGAGTGAGGAAGCTTCTTCCAAGGAGCCACACTGCCCAAGGATGGTCCCTCCAACCCTGGCAGGTCTTTTATGAGGGCATCGGTACATACTTGAGACATATACCTGTCCACCACTGTACCTAGAGTGGGATTGAACCCACATTTAGGGTGTCCGCTCAGATATTCAAAGCAGCCCCAAAATTAAAAAGGAAATGTCAAGGACACCTGGGAGTTTTAATTGGTTGGGTGTCTGATTCTTGATTTCAGCTCAGGTCATGATCTCACATTACATGGGTTCGGGCCCCACATCCACAGTGAGGAGGCTGCTTGGAATTCTCTCTTCGTCCCTCTCTCTCTGCCCTTCCTTCGTGTGTGCACTCTCTATTTTTTTTTTAATGTTTATTTATTTTTGAGAGAGACACACACAGAGTGAGAGGGGGAGGGGCAGGGAGAGAGGGAGACACAGAATCCAAAGCAGACTCCAGGCTCTGAGCCGTCAGCACAAGGCTCAAATTCACAAACCGTAAAATCCTGACCTGAGCCGAAGTCGGATGCTCCACTGACTAAGCCAGCGAGGCACCCCTTAAAAAAACAAAAAAAGGGAAACTTCAGGGGCGCCTGGGTGGCTCAATTAAGCATCCAACTTTGACTCAGGTCATGATCTCACTGTTCATGAGTTTGAGCCCTGCATGGGGTTCTGGGATTATCTGGCTCTCCTCACTGATTCTTTCTCTCTCAAAAAATAAATAAACTTAAAATAATAATAATGATGATGATGATGATGAAACCTCAATAATAGTGAGTCCAGTGAAACTCTGGCCCAGGGAGTGGGTCCCAGGTGATCCTTGGAGTCATCCATGGATTCTAAACCTGCCCACGGGGTGCAGTCCCACAAGACCACCCACTTGGTTCTGCCAAGCTGAGCTAAGCCCTGGTGATGAAGGGGTAGGGGCCCTGGGATAGCAGACCCCATGTCTGTCAGTCTCTAGGTCCTGCCTAGTGGGCTCCAGATCTTTGTCCTTCTGGCTCACTGGTGCTAGGAGCCTAGCTGCCACCGAATGAGCCCTCTGAGAGAAAGACCAGGTTCCTTTTGCTGTGAGGCAGAGGCCGAGGTGGACTGGGGTCCTCGGCTGAGGTCCTCTGCTCCTGGACTGGTCTCTTGCACGTGGCCCGAGATGCCTGGGGTAGTGGCAACGACGCCTTGTTTGGCGTGGCCCAGGGCGAGGGTGGGCCCCCACCCCCATCAGGGTTAGTGCTCCCACCCTGCCAGCCATCACTCCAGCTAAGCGTCAGAGCTACCTTTGCCCGCTGTGAGGAATGCCCCATCTGACCCAAATTAGGCACTTCCTCCCAACAACCTGGCCAAGGCAGGGTGCACAGGGCCTTCACCAGGACGTTTTTTCGTGTGTGTTTAGCAAGATTATTATTGTCATACCTTAAAATGTGTTAACCTAGAGTAACTTGGGCTAGTGAGAAGGCAGGATCCTGAGGGGGCCCCTCTGGGCTCAGCTCTCCGACCTGTAAGAGGGGCAGTGGGTTGGGGTCCCTGTCTGAAGCACTAATTTGCCCTTGCCCTTGCCCTTGCCCTGGTGGAGCTGGGGAAGGAATGCTTCCCTTTCACTGCTGCTGAGCAGCCGCTCAGAATAGCAGGCAAAGGCAGCCTTGAGGGAGGGCAGGAGGCCTCAGAGTGTCCTGGGTTCTTTCCTACTTCTCCAGAGTCCAGAGGCATTTCTTACCTGCCTGAGGGCTGCTTCCCCCTCCATTCCCCACCCACCCCAGGGAGTCCCAGGGGTGCTGCAGCCTCCCAGTGCTCCAGTGTCTCTTTGGAACCTGAGAGTGCCCAGGTCATGCTCTCGAGGAAGGGTCTGGAAATCTAGGTCGTGACAAGCCTGCTCAAGGCTAGCAGGCTGGAAAGGTAGACACCCCCCCACCTCCTTTGCTGACTGTCCCACCAATGCGTACACACACAGACACGCCTGCGCACAGAGCCACATCTCCAAGGCCGCAGGCAGCTCATGAAATCTCTGAACCTTGGCTACACTAATGCATTAATGGAAAAGCCTGAGACTCCAGGAGCCGACATGCTCCCAGGTGTGTCTAACATTCTTATGGCGTCACTGGGATCCCCAGAGACGGACTCTGATGGTAGGATATCAAGCCATGGGGCCCATAAGCCTGAATGTCCAGCCCCTTGCATGGAGCCCATGGGTGTGAGAGGGTCAGTTAGGGGGCCCAGTGGCTGCACAAGTCAGTCCTGAGTCTTTACCAGGGCCTGTTGAATGTGACCTGTGCTTCTGGCTGCCAGGCTGTCCTGGGCCTCCTAACAGTGTCCTTGGTGGTGATAGAAGAGGAGTCTTTCTGCCCCTCCCTGAACCTTCACATTCAACCAGGGTCCCAGTGATAAGTCAAGAGGCTCAGAGGCTGTAGGCTCTCGGAGGACAGGACTTTCACCTTGAGGAGCCATCGTCCAGGTGTGTGTGGTCATATTCTCAGTGTGTGTAGCAACAACCATCCAGGTGGGTATAACTGTCCTCAGGGTATTACATAGTTGTCCTCAGGCCTCACAGAGCTGATTCTTGGCTGTGCGCTTCTCTTTCTCAAGACCAGTGACCGTAATGGTGACTCTCAGACTTCTATTTCCTGAGGTTAGGAGCTGAGTTGGATGGTCTCCAAGCCCCAGGCCCTGCCCAGTTTGGAGCTCTGTTAATCGGGCTCAGGGTCCCACTGGGGGTTCCTAGGCTGGAGCTGTGTGAGATAGGGGTGGGTGGCGGGGGCTAGGGGATTTCTCCCAACACTCTGTTCTCCTCCAACTCCATGACTAGCTTTCTGGTCCTTGGAATGGAGGGGGGTGATCCCAGGCTGGATAGCACCCCCCACTGCTCTAGCTCAGGCCCAGCCTCCTTTGCCTGCCCCCTCCGGCCACATCCCAAATCCCCAATCCCAGCAGCAGACCTTAGTGTTTGCCTGTTGCCATGGCAATGTGATGCACCTTTCTGTTACCATGGCAACCAGCCAGGGGTTTTTAAAATTCAGTTGAGGTAATTTCCACCCCTCAATCCTCATCCTCAGACACCTCATTCTTCTTCTTTCTTCTCTGAATCTTAGAAGGTGGGGGGGGGGGTGCACAGCCACCAGCCAGTGCTGGAGGGTTAGAGGAGCTTGTGGGAGACTCAGGCCCCATTCCTCCCTGACTACTCCACCCAGACTAGACCCTGGTGAACAAGGCAGCCTCTTCCCCATTCCCTCTCCAGGCACAGGTCTGTGGTGAGAAGAAGAGGGCTTTGCATGGCTGGGCAGGCAAAGGCCAGCTCACCTGGAAAGCCTGGGCGAGGGTGCAGTCTGTGTGGCCATGTGCATGTGCAGGAGCAGAGAGAGTCAGCAGAGACCCTCCTGGACCTGTGTCCCTAAGGCTCATCTGAGGATCTCAAGGCACCAGGACCCAGACCCCAGGACAAAAGGGGACAGATGTTTATACTGTATCCCAGTGCTAAGGAGCTTAGTTTAGTGGAAGCCTAGGCCAGATTTGGGGAGAGGGCATCCAAGAAGGATGGAGTGAAGGGGATGCAGATACTGTCCAGTACCTGCCTCTCCCCCTCCCTACTAGGGTCCTCTCTCTCTAGGCACCTGCTTCATTAGTCTGGTCATTGTAAATCCATGAGGCTGAACATCCCCTTCCTGTCCTCACCTGCCTCCTGGCTGGGAGAAGAATCACTGACAGTCCAGGATGCACTGAGCAGAGTAGACTGGTCGAGGGGTAATGGAGCTCCAAGTCCCATGCACTGTGTGACCTTGCTTATCTGCATGTAACTCTTTCACACCTTGACTTGTGTCTGTAGCAGACTTGTGCTCCCACAGGTAGGCACCCCCAAAAGAAGAGTTTTCAAGGAGGAAGAAGTTGGGGAGAGCCCTGCAGCAGGGGTACCCCCACCTCCCCTGTTCTCTCCCTAGGCCTGTTTTCCCACCCCATCAGTCAGTTTGGGAAGCCTTCCCCCGCCCAGGAGGGATGCAAAGTGACACCATAACTCCATCAGCCTGGGGCTTGGTTCTCAAAGCCAGGGACTTCCAGGCCATCAGTTGGGTGCTAAAGCAGAAGGGAAGTCACTTCCACTGACCCCACTCCTTAGAGTCAAGTGCCAAGACCCCATAGCAGCAGCCTTCCTGGGGACACAAATAGACAAGCTGACCTTAGAGGGACTACAAAGAACCCTCATATTGAGGCCTAGGCTGTCTGAGGCCCTGCCCACTCCTGCTTCTCCCTCATTCAAAGCAGGAAACTTCCAGAGGCAAGGTTTGTTTGGGTAAGCATTGACCTCACCAATCTCCTTTCTTTCTTCTTAAAGTTTTTTTTTAAGCATATTTTAAGCGTATTTATTTTGAGAGAGAGCAAGCGAGCAGGGGATGGGCAAAGAGAGTGAGAAAGAGAGAATCCCAGTCAGGCCCTGCACGATCAGCACTGAGCCCTTTGTGGGGTTTGAACTCACAAACCATAAGATCATGACTTGAGCTGAAACCAAGAGTCAGACGCTTAACTGACTGAGCCACCCAGGTGCCCCATTCAGCAATTTCCTTTAATAAACAGCAGTCTCAAGGGCGCCTGGCTGGCTCAGTCTGTAGAGCTTGTGACTCTTACTCTCAGGGTTTTTAAGTTCGAGCCCCTTGTTGAGTGTAGAGATTACAAAAAAAAAACAACAAACCAACTTAAAACAATAGGCATCCCAGCCTGAGTCCACTCCACCTGGGGGAGGGGCTCCTGCTGCACTTCCACCAAGGACCCACAAGATGCTCACAGAGTCCACAAGTACCTGAACACCTGGGTCTGTGGTCCCCATGTGCAGGATAATAAAGTCTGTATTTGAAACTTTTCATGAGTTATTATTCCCACCAGCCCTGTAGGCTCCATTGGCCCAGACAAAGCCACAGGGTTCTCCGTAGCAGGCATGGTTACCTCTTTTTTGTTCTGCCAGCTGGTGGGAGGGCTGGAGGAGGAGAAGTTAAACCAGAGACTTCTGGGAAGGCATTATGGCCAGCCCCCACCCACCTGCCCAAAGTTTCTTTAACCCCTACTCCTCCCAGGCTCCCAGACTGGGGGAACCCCAGGCCAGGCCTGGGAAGAGGGAGACTAGACCAAGCCCTGGGTGAGAGTGGGAATATCCTAGGGGAGAACACCCTATTCCCTGAGCCTTCCCCCATGCGCAGCTGGGAGGAACCTGTGAGTCTCCCGGTTTGTCTCCCAGTCCCCTTTTCTCTACAGGCATGACCCTTCCCAGGATTATGGAACCCAGGGAAGGACAGACCCCTTCTCTCCCCCTAGCAGTCTGTGGCTCTGAGCTATACTTCAGCTCCGCCAGGACCTCCACACTTGAGACCCGGAGGCCAAACTACTGGGGAGCAAGGCTGCCGGAGGTTTCTCATGTGAGCAGCAGGTGGCTGGCTGGCAGGCCTCACTGATGGGAGCTTGGTATCCGGGCACTTCTCAGCTGGGTAGACCCTCCAGGAAAGTCTGCTGGCCTTGGCGGACTTGTGTGTCACCGGAGTTTCACCTTAGTCAGAAGAGGGTGTAGGATAGAGGAGGACCAGCAGGGCAAAGCAAAGCTGATGCAAGCCTTCTTCAGGGGCAGGACTAGTGTCAGCAGGATGGGAACAGAGACCACCTCATCCTGGGACTCCTGAGAGCCTAGATTCTGGGCATGGAGACTCCTGGCACCTTCTCTCCTCTCGGGTCAGCACCCTGTCTCCCACACCCCGTGGGCAAACGTCATGCAGGGAACAGGCCTCCTGTTGCACTGCTGGTATCCCTGGACCAACCTGATACCTGAGCATCAAGAAACACCGAATTGCTCTGCCTCAGTCGAGAGGGGGCCCCTGGGGCTCCAGGACGAGGAATCAGGGCCCAGAAGCCTGCCTCCCCAGAGGGCATTTAAAAGACAGCTGGGGAAATGCCAGCAACTGTTTATAGCCTGTGTGATATGTCAGCCCGAACCCAGAAGGCATGCCTTCGTTCTCCTGCCAGCCCCCTGCCAGCCAAAGGCAAGGTATCCTGCTCTAGAGCTGGGAGACCCCACAGGTCCAGAGAAAGCAGGAGACTTGTCTGAAATCCCACAGGTCATGAGTCGCACAGCCCTGAAAGACAGATGGTGGGGGAAGGGACGATACCTCCTAATCCAGGGCACAGGGCCAGTGGGATGGGGACACTTGCTCAGATCACCAGACTAGGGCTCTCAGCGCAGGACAAGGGTGGGCAGGCCTGGTCAGCGGGAAAGGGTGGTCAAACAGGCCTTTTGGTAGGGCAGTAAAGAGATCATCCCCCCTGCGTGGAGCTGAGGTGTCTGATCATCTGTAGAGATGGGGGTAAGGGTGGTTGCTAAGGAGTAGAGGAAACAAATTGTCTTGTCAGCTGTTTAGGCGACTCCGCCGTGGGGCAGGGAGCAGATTAGAGTCCGGAGTATGGGGGGAACTGAGTATCATTGAAGCTCATCCCCACAGCTGGTTAAGCAGACTGGAGATTGGAGGCTTAAGAAGCCCTCCCACCCTGGGTACCTGGGTGGCTCAGCTGTCGAGTGTCCTATTTCAACTCAGGTCATGATCTTGTAGTTTGTGAGTTCAAGCCCCGCATGGGGCTCTGTGCTGAGCGCTCAGAGCCTGGAGCCTGCTTCAGATTGTGTCTCCCTCTCTGCTCCACCACTAGCTTCCACCCTGTCTCTCTCTCTCTCTCTCAAAAATAAACATTAAAAAAATTATTTAAAAAAAAGAAGCCCTCCCACCCACCTACCTGATGACAGTCCTCTCCATGGAGTCCCTCAGGAAGCACTCTTGACCCCAGTAGCCCATCCTCTTTTAATGCTGTGATAGCCCATTTTTGGCTTCTCTGGGGTCCAGGGACATGACACTTCGTCCCAGGCCTGTCATCCTCTAGGAAGATTCTGAGCTCTGGGCAGGCAGAAACCATGTCTGGCTAATTAATGTCCATACCCTTCCCCACCTACCACCAGGGGCTGAGGGGCACATGGGCACATGGGCTATTCCATATTCAAGTAAGTGAATGGTTTAAAAAAATTGTTTTTAAGTTTATTTATTTTGAGAGACAGAGAGAGAGGGAGAGAGAGCTTCCCAGGCAGGCTCTGTGCTGTCAGCACAAGATCATGACCTGAGCTGAAACCAAGAGTTGGACCAGTAACTGACTGAGCCACCCAGGAGCCCTGAGGCAATGAATGATTTTCTCTTAAAGTCTTAGCCTTGTGGTTAGTCGGTTGACTGAGCTATTATCCAGTGCTGCCAGGAACTGGGGACCTTCTGTGACTGAGACAAATGTGGTCTCCATCCTCCCAGACCTCAAAGTCTCATTGACAAAGCATGGAGGACAAAGCAGACAGAGTGGTTCAGCCTGTGATGAGAGCCACGGGAGACACGCGATGCCAGGGAAGAGGGACTAGGGTATCTTCTTGGGGGAGAACTACTGGAGCTGAGCTGGCCAGGCCCAGGGCCTCTCTCTAGTCTCCAGCCCAAAGTGGGAGGCATGTCAGGACCCAGGCAGAATGCTACATGGCTGGAGCTGTCTTGATAGGCCTTCCCTGAGATAGGTCTAAGGGGAGGGCTCTGAGAGGGGAGGTTAGAAGGGAGTGCAGGGAGCACTTCTTGTCCACATGGATAACTTGGGGGACATGGAGCCAGGACAAGGCAGTGGAAGGGCCTTGGGTCACCGTCTTCAGTTACCTGAAGGACAGGCCAACTCAGATCTCCCAGCAGCAGTCTCCACTGGTCAGACTGGAGACTGAGAACCTAACCAGGAAGTGACCAGGGAACATTCAGGCCCAGAACACTGGGGAGCAGACTGTGGGGGGGTACTTGCAATCTTGGCTTTGCCTGGACTCAGCTGTGTTCCTTCCCAGCAGGCACAGCACAGCTATTATGGCCGGCACCTCGTTCTCCAGGGATGGGTTTGTCTCCCCCAGGGCCTGCCAGGATGACCCGTGATGCACTAGCCAGGCATATACCTGCCCCCCTCCCATGGACACAGGGGTCGGATTTACCACATCTGGACAGGTGAAGCTGACTTTCATCAGCCTCCAGAACAGAGCTAGCCTTCTTCCCAGCAAACCATCTGTCCAGCTCAGGTCACCTGGAAAGGGTAACAACATCTGAACAAACAGCCCTGGAAGCAGGTTGGGGGCGGGGGGGAGGGGTGGGAGGGGTGGAGGGAGGTAGCCCACCCAGCCCAGCTCTGTAGCTCTCAAGAATTCCCACCACTGCCCATTGCCCCAAGCTTGCCTGATGGCCACATGGACCTCCAACCCCTCCGCCCCATGGCTGCCCACTGCTTGCCCATATTCCACCAGGCTGAGCTCTCTCAGACCCTCCCCAGACTTCTCTTCTTGGCAGGAGTGGCCTCTGCTTCTTTCCGGGAGAACTCTTCCCATAGCCCTCCACTCCTGTCTGCCATGCCAACAGAGCTGGGCCGTCCTTCCCAGCACCCACCACTGCCTCAAGGCCAAGGACAGGCTGACACATAGCGGGTGCTTGGGAAGCATTGTTGCCCCATAGTCATGACTCTGGGGTGGGTGCTCCGCGGGATGATCCCTGACCAATCTGGACTAACTGTTCTGGTTCCTCCAGCCCTTGTGGCTTTACCAGGCCCTGGAGGGTAACCTGGACTCAGAGCTGGGCCCCAGGATGGGAACTGCCCCTCTGAGGTCCACACTCAGCCTAGCTGTCCCTGTCCCTGGCCACCTGGGAAAAGGAGGGACTGGTATGACCTCTCCCCATTCTTCTCACATCTGGCACTGACCTGTGGAGAAGAAGGAGCAGCCTCTCTGGGCCACAGAGCTCAGCAGATAATAATCTCCCCATTTGTGGGGTGCGGGGCTGCTGTGGACATAGGATCTGGGTGAACCCTGCTGGGCGCACCTCAGAAGGCTTCAGCCTCCACTTTGCCTGCTGCCTGGGGCTGGGGGCGGGGAGGGGTGTGTGTGTATCGACCTTTAATGCATCTTTCTCCCCAGAGGGACTGTCGTGCTCTCTGTCTCCTGATGGGGACTTCCAGATAGTGCAGGGGTGAGGGCTGTGAGTCCTGGGCTCTGCAAGGACCCAAGGGCCCACAGGAGTTCCTGATGGCCTGACTGTACCCTTTTGATGAGACCTTGAGCCGGGAGTGTAAGGTGTGCCAGCCCCTTTCTCTGGGGACTCCAAAAAAGCAGTAAGTGCATCCCCCCCAAAGCTCATTTCCCATTTCCTGTAGGTCGGCTCTCAACCTGACAGGCATCCTCTCTCACCTCCCAATCACCGCTCCTCCCGCCCCTTCTCCTCCCCTCTCCCCACTTTCTATTCCCCACCCCTCCCCCCTACCTAATCAGAATGCCCCCACCCCCACAGATTGGCTTCCCCTCACTGTGTCTCATTTCCACTGCAGCAGCAAGAAGGGGTTGGCCATCACCCCTGCCCCCTGCCTCCCCACAGTCCCTGTGCTCTCTCCCCTCCACCTTTCAGGAAGCCCCCATCCCATCCTGAAATACCCGTCCTTCTGGATCCCTCCTCCTCCAACCTGGGATTCGGTGTCCCAGGCCCCCACCCTCAGCAAACTTGGCTCCTTTCAGGTCCCCTCCCTCGCGGGCAGAGGCAGGGCGTTCAAGTCCATTTAATCTTGGCAGAATGCAATTTCCTGCTTCAGGGAGCTGGCGGGTTTAGGAGGCTTAATGAGGGGGGAGGGGGGAGATGGGGAAGAAGCAGGCTGAGCCGGGCTAGGAGATGGAGACAGAGTCCCTGAGAGGGGTGGTCCGGGAAGCCTGGGGGTGTGTGTGTCTGGGGGTTGCCTGGAGGGTCTTTGAGATCACACAGGGGTCAGCTCCTCAGCTTCAGGCTCCCACTGATAGGTCTGGGGCCTCTTCGGAAACCTCTCCACCCCCAGCTAGGTGGGGTGGAAATAGGGGGAGGGGAGGAGCCTCAAAGTGGCCTGCTGTCAACAAAATGCAGAGGGTGAGGGGTGTGTGTGTATACGTGTGTGTACACACACACACTGTTCATGAGGCACGTATCTGCTTTGCCAACGGGGTGGTGGGGATGCAGGTCCTAGTGTATAGATGGGAGAGGGGGTCCAGGGTAAAATGTGCAGCTGGGGGGACTTCTAAGTGGACTGTATACTCTGTTTGAGTCCTGTGGAAAGTGCAGCTGGCAGGTCCCAGACCCCCAGGTGGAGGAGTGGGCAGCCGGTCTGGAATTTCAGTCCCCAATAGGATGCTTATCTGGATACAGCCACCACCAAGGCAGAGAAGATAAGGGACAAAGGGGCCTCTCAGCTGCTTGAAGCCCCACACCTGGTGGGGGCAGGGCAGCCAAGAGGCCTGCCTGACACCCAGAACAGACAACCCCTGGGAGAGACTGAAGCTGGGAGTCTTCTGAGCACCCCTGCCCTGCAACCCCATTTGGTCCCCTGTCTCCACCCCTCTCCATCTCTCCATCTCTCCCTGACCTGGTTCAGCAGATTTACTTCCCGGAGAAGCCACAACCCATCAGACAGGGAGCACCCAGGCTGGGCTGGCAGAGGGGGTGCCGGGGATGAGCACAGGACCCTTCCTCGCCCCACAGGAGGCAGGCAAGGGGGCGGGTGCTGGGTCCTGTCAGGGAAAAGCAGGCAGCTGGCATCCTCCATGCGCAGTGCCCCACATGGGGAAGCTCTAAGGGCCATTGGGGAGCAGTGAAATGAGGAGGATGGAGCAGGTTTCAGGGCTCCAGAAGACAGGGCTGAGATGCCAGAGGCATCTCAAAGCTACCATGCAGTCTGAGCCCACTGCTTGTTCTGGGATTTCTCATTTATGGGGGTCTGGGAGGAAGGCCCATGGAGACAACGGAGGGCTGAAGCTGGGCAAGGCACTCTGCTTCTGGGCCTCAGTTTCACCATTTGTTGTTGTTTTTAATTTTTTTAATGTTTATTTATTTTTGAGAGAGAAAGAGAGTGTGAGCAGGGGAGGGTTGGAGAGAGAGGGAGACACAGAATCCGAAGCAGGCTCCAGGCTCTGAGCTGTCAGCACAGAGCACGATGTGGGGCTTGAACTCACAAACTACAAGATCATGACCTGAACCAAAGTCAGACACTTAACCAACTGAGCCACCCAGGCATCTCTCAGTTTCACCATTCGTGAACAAGGGTGCTGGGATAGGGTGTCTGAGGAGTAGCCCATGGCTCCTTGGAAGCAGGCGGGCCTCCCCAGCCTTCATCGTGGGTGAGCTTGAACAGCAGCCAGGTGGTATCGAGGAGGACACCAGGCAGCTGGGGAGGGTAGAGGCATGAGAGGAACACATCCTATGGCCTTGTGCCCTCCTGGAAGCCTCAGGCCCTCCCAGCCACCCCCAACCCTCATGACAGCAGCATGTCCTCCAGAGGAGGCATCCTATCCCTCTGGGGAAGAGAACTCACAATCTGCCATTAGACTGTGCTCAGAGGCAGCAAAGGCCCCACGGACTGGGGGTTCTCTAGGAGCTCCCTGCCCCAGCCCCTTGCATAGGGTTGCCTTAGCTCCTTGCTCCACTGCTGCCCCTTCTGACTAGCTTGCCCGTTCCCTGAGACCAGCTTTCGCTTGCCCTTGTCATCTGGCTGAGGCCTTCCCAAGGACTGTTCCAAGGCCCACATCTCCCTTCCTCTGCATCTTTGCTGATCACAGCCCCAGCCCCTCCTGCTCTTGTAAGCATTGGTCAAAATGGAGCTCATAGGCCACTGCTCCTCTCCCTGCCCACACCCCTGCCCCATGCCTATCTTTAGTAAATTCTGACACTGTGCAAGTCCTACTCCAGACAGCTTGAAAATCTGGCCTCCAGGACCCAGCCTGGCAGGTCACACCTCCAGGCTCTTGCTCAGGTTTTTCATTCATCCTTCAAGCTGGGAGATTTCTCATGGGTCCTTTGGAGGTCAGTGTCACCTCCTCTACCCAGCCTTCCTTAAGTCACCCTCTTAGCCCTCTGGGTACCCTACACAGATCCAACAGGAAACCCCTGCTGATCTGGGGCCTCATCACCATGCCAATTTCTAGTTCACAAATGTTTGGAGCAATTGCATGCTGGACACTGGGGTCATGGCTAAGGTGGGGCAGGTCTGTTTAAGGAGAAGGCAGGTGTGTGGCCCAGGAGTTCCAGGTGGCTGCTCTGCCAGCACTGCATTCCCATGGCCACCTGTGTGTAGGTCCTCTTCCAGGGAGGACAGTGAGGTCCTCTTTGTTGTGAAGGCTCCAGTGGGGGTCATCTGGGGGTGCCACCCTGGGAGTTCTGGATGTCTGACAAGCAGGGGCAGTGGCAGGATATGGCATCAAGATGCCCCACCCTGAACAGACCCTTATGCTGGCTGAAAAAGCAAACACCTGCCCACTCTCTCCCATGCAGAGCAGTTCAGGTGCACTCTCATGCCCCTGGTGATGGCACCTGGGTCTCTCTCTCATCCACTGGGGAGAGACAATGAGTTATAACAAAGATGACATGAGCAGAATGTGTCCTGCATGGTAGATTCTGCCCCCCAGCAATCTGCTCTTGGCAGCTGTGCCCAGGTGGGGTTGCGGAGGTAGCAGGGAGAGGGACTTGCTTTCATGTCCCAGGTGAGGAAACTTGGTCCCAGAGGATGGGTGGGTAAATGCACATGGGTAAGTGAGAGCTGCATGCATGTAGTCAGGCTTGGACTCGAGGGGCGCTTGGTGGGGCCACTGGACACCTTCCCACACGTGCGTGTGTGTGCACACATATCACGCCCCAGACTTGCTGGCCCTGATGTGTGAGTAGGTGGGAGGAGGCTCGGTGAAATCAGCTCAGTGGTCCTGACTGCACCTGGCCGCGTTCTCACCTCCACAGAAGCTCTAGGGGCTGCACAGAAGGCAAGGCCAGAGCTGCGCGGCTTCTGCCACAGCCCAGACTGCACCCTAGTCTCCATGCTGCTGTGACAGGCCCTTTCCCGTCTGGAGTCCATCTCCCAGCCCTCCTGGGGCCTTTCCAAGATGTAGGGTCTGGGTGGGGCCTGGGCCCTGCAGGAACCTGAACCCCCTCAACACTCTGCCATCAAGGTCTCCCGAGGCAGTCCCCACCCCTCAATCCCAGGCCTATAAGCCTAGCCTACGAGTCCTTGGGGACACTTTTGTTGAAGTTCCAGGCCACATTGGAGTAGAGAATCAGCAGTAGGGGATGGGAATTCAGTGGCTTTCTTACCCAGTGGGCCAGAGCTCAGTGGCAGCCTGGCCCATTTTGCCATCTTCTCAGAACCGGCCCTACACCTTTATCCCAGTGAAGACTCCACCAGACCCTCCAGAGTTCAAGGCCCAGAATGAGGGCGAGCTGTACAGAGATGTCCTAGCACTTGGCACAGGCTTGGGCAAACATGATGTCTGCAGAATGAATGAACGACTGAATAACATTTGACCAAGACACAAGCAGAAGATATCTCCCCTAGAAGCTCAGAAGACAGAATAGCTAGGCAAACAGGAGAGGCTTTTTTGGGGAGACAGCATTTGAACCAGGCCAGAAGGACTAGGAGAGCCTACCCAGGGAGATAGAAAAGACATTCCTTATGGGAGAGTAGCCTGGTCAAGGGCTAGAGAGCAACATGGTGCTAGATGTGATGAGCTGATGGCCCTCCGGGAACCCTGCAGTGAGTGACCTGAGGAACAGCACGGCCCCTCGGGACCTGGCTTCCAGGCACTAAGAAGGAGATCCCTCTAACGGATTATCCATGACAGGCCAACTGGGCTCTGCTGGTTCTGCCTCAGACTTTGTGTGGGACACTTCAGGGCCCTCATTCTCCCCATTTGTCAAGTGATGCTCTTGCCCGAGGTCTGGCCTGGTAGAGGGTGACAGGTCCCTGGCATGGGAAGGTACAAAGACACCATCCTGGAGCCCTTTGGGGAAAATATAAGGGTACAGATATGTTCTCTAGACCCCAAGACCTACAGGTGGGGGGCAGTACCCTTGCTCAACAAGTGACTGAGGGAGTAGGTACTTCCCCAGAGAGCTGGGAGCTCCTCACAACAAGCCCCATCATGAGAAAACACTGGTCCAGGGGAGCAGATGAGGAGGGAATGGTACTCAGGAGCACTCAGCAATCAGAATTTCTTATTTATTTATTTACTTATTTTTAAGTAAACTGCACCCCCAACGTGGGGCTCAAACTCCCTCATGACCCTGAGTTACACAGTCTACTGACTGAGCCAGCCAGATGCCACAATAATCAGAATTTCTCCCAAACCATGGGGCGCCTGGGTGTCTCAGTTGGTTAAGACTCTGACTTCAGCTCATGTCATGATCTCACAGTTCGTGGGTTCAAGCCCCACGTCAGGCTCTGTGCTGCCAGCTCAGAGCCTGGAGCCTGTGTTCAGATTCTGTGTCTCTCTCTCTCTCTCTCTCTCTGATCCTCCCCTTTTCACACTGTCTCTCTCTCAAAAATAAAATACAACATTTAAAAAAAAAAAGAATTTCTCCCAAACCTTGGGGTGGGGGGGGTCTTGTGCCCTGTGCCCCCACCAGCTCAGCCCTTATCCCCTCCTCCAGGGCCCCTTCCCTGACTGAAGGCCCCGGGACAATGGGGACCCAGCCTGGACTACCTTGTGTCCATAAGGCTTCAGAGCCTGACAGATGAGCAAGCCAGGAGTCCAGGACTAGGTCCCCTCTCTGGGTGACTAAAATAACAGCAAGAAACACTAGTGTGGGGGCGCCTGGGGGCTCAGTTGGTTAAGTGACTCTTGATTTCCAATTGGGTCATGATCTCACAGTTCACGGGATTGAGCCCTGTGTTGGGCTCTGCACTAACAACATGGAGCCTTGCTTGGGATTCTCTCTCTCCCTCTTTCTCTGCCCCTCCCCTACTCACCTGCACAATCTCATACACACACTCTCTCTCTCAAAATAAATAAATAAACTTTAAAAAGAAAAAGAAACACCAGTGTTATCCAGAGAATGGGCCCCAGCCAACCCTGCTTGACCCAGCCCAGGGAACAGGGCCCCTCATAGCCTAGCCTGGGCCCAACCAGACTCCTGCCTGGGAAACGGATGCTTCCTGAGGCTCTGTGTTGTCCTGGGTTTTGGGCCCTTGTCTAAGATCCTATCTTTGGGCCACCCCAAGCAACAAGACCGCTCTAAGGCTGGGGTACAAGTGTTCTTGGCTGGGAGGGACTGATTTTGGGGGGTACTCAAGTATGGCAGCTGCAGAGAGGGCAGGGGGATACTTGCGATGGCCTTCAGGGAGGTCTGTGGAACATGGCCCTCAGGGAAATCAGATGCAGGCTAGGTCTGGGAGCTAGAGACCTGCCCTCCCCACATGCCTGGCTCTGCCCCCAGAATGGGTGCCCTGAGGCAGGAGGAGCTAGCAGAGAGGACTTGGGGTTTCCTTTGGGCCCCAGCCACCCTGAGGCACTCTCTTTAGGTGCCTCCTCTCCCCTATAGGCAGGAGTTGGGTGCACAGAGGGAAGAGTAGAGGAAAAGGCAGCCTGTGGCTGAGGGTGGTGTGGGAAAACCACAGTGAGGGGTTGGTGGAAGAAGTTGGGGTATCCTAGGCTAGAAGACAGGGCATGGGCACGCTGCGGGCCTCCTTTTCCTCTCAGGGCTTGCAAGGTGCACAGTAATTGGTAGGGAGGCAGAGGGCAATTGCCTCCTTTGGGGAAGGCAGTGCCCCTCTGTGCCCCTGACCTGCATCCTTAGGAGTCAGAGCCCATCTGGGGCTAGGCTGACTGGGGTTGCGGCTTAAGCCCCAGAGACTCTTCCCTGTGAGCCCTGGGGCCATGACTGAGGTAAAGGGGGCACACAGTAGGTGCTCAGACAGGCTATGGACACAAGAATGCGTCCTTCCAGGAGGCAAGAACAAGGTCCCTGAAGCTAGTCTGGAGGTGCTTGGAGACAGGCAGGCAGAGGGTGGAGTGTGGATTTCTGATCTCTCCCTACACAGGCCCTGCCCCCTCCCTTCCTCCGTATACCACCCCGTTTATCCCTCCATGTAGGCTGGTGCCTGCTCCTTCCGGCAGCAAACATGAGCTTTGCAGAAACTTGTCCTCGGATTAAAGCTTCAACCACCTCAGGAAAGGGCTGCAGGGAGGCTGGCCAGCCAGGCCACATGTGGAGAGCATACTGGCAGAGAAGGAGGCCTCTCTCCCCACCTCAGAATCCCAGCTCATACCCTATGGATGAGCTCCAAGGGAAAGATGAGGGGACCCTGGCTGAGTCTGAGGATAGGCAGTGGCACCCCCCGTGATCCAGCCAGGCTCCTGCCCTCCCTCTCCAGGATGCCCTCAGCCTGCTTTTTGTGGCTTCCTAGGAGCCGAAGGAATCCTTTAAAATTTTAGATCAGACTATGCCATGCCTCATAACCCTCATGCCAGTCCGACTCTTTCCTCAATCTGAGACTGCACCTCAACATTCAAGGGGGTGCTAGTCTGGAATCCACAGATAAGCTTGCTCCCCACCCCCCACTCCTCAAAGTCTCAGTATTCTCTTCTATTAAATAGGTACACAGTGGTGTTCTGGCCAAGGTGAGTCAGGGGCCCCATTCTTCCTAGGACTCCGTGGGTAGCACAGGTGGAGCCCCCAGTTTTTAGGTGCAGGTCCAGAGGGCAGGTATAACCAAAGTGTCCACTCTGTCTAATTATGTTTGGAAATCAAACCCTCATGGGACAGGAAGGTGCCCTATCCTAAGGTAGGGAAGTGTGAGCTCAACTTTGTCACCCTGACAACCACCCGCAGAGCAAAGAAGCTCATCCTTGTGGATGGAGTACTTAGCAAGCACCGGTCTGGCCAGGAAAGACCCAGCTCCTCTCCACTTACATTAGCCCTGCTGCCCGACACTCCTCCAAGGCACAGAGGCCGTGTGCTGTGAAAGGGAGATTGTCCACAAGTAGTAAACTTCCTGGCCAGTCCCAACGCTGCTGTGCCACAGAGGCCTTGCCGTGCAGAACGGTGCTGGTCAGGGTCCTCCATTTCCTGCTGTTCTGGTCTTGGGTCTCTGGTCTGAGGGTATGGACAGTGACCTCATACCGAAGCTCTTCCTTGGGGAAAACTTGGAGCCAAACTTAGGGAAGAAGGCCAGGTTGGCAGGGTGCCCGGTGTCTGCCCACCAGCCCCTCCCCCTTCCACAGGGGGGCTGCCTTCATCTGGGCCCCACTTCCCTGCAGGGAGTGAGGGACTAGGGGAGGCCACTCGGTGACTGTCACGGAAGGGACATTCCCCAGTCATTTGGAACTAAGTAAGTCCAGATCCCAGCTTGCAGGCCTTGCGGCAGGACCCTCCTTGGGCCCCCCTCCCCCAGGACCGTGGCCACACAGACACATGGACCGGGTGTGTGCAGCAGATGTGAGCCTGCGAGGCAGCCAGAAACCCCAAGGATCAGAGCCCGTCACCATCAGCTTTGTCAGGGGCTGCCTGGGTCCCCCCTTGCTCTGAGGCATAGCTCAGCCTAAGCCTAAGGGACTGTACCTGACCCTTGGGGGTCTCACAGCTGGAGCTTCACTGGCATTTAAGTCAAGGCAGAGTCTACCCTGAGTCCCTGCTGCTGCTGCTCAAGACACTCCCTCCTCAGGTCAGCTCTTAAGTAAAGGAGGAAACAGCAAATGGGCACCCATCTCTGCCCCATCCTCCGCTCCAGGTGAGTGTGAGCAGAGGCCCCCAGATGAGGGTAGAAAGCAGTTCCCAGTCTCTGATCAGAGGGCCCTGGGCTCAGCCACCCTCCCATTCAGGGCTGGTGGTGGTCAGATATTATCTGAGCAGAGCCCTGAAGATGGTAAGGCATGAAAGTGTCTGTTGGCAGGGCCCCCAGGCAAAGGGATAGCCACTGCTGGAGCCCTGAGGCTGGAGTGGAGTGAGAAGAGGCGTGAAGAGACTGAGGCCAAAAGCAGGGGAACAGGAGTCAGAAGTGGGGAGGGGGCTGAGGGGGCTGGCCACTGTAAGGACATGGTTTTGACTCCTGACAAAATAGGAGCCTTTGAGAGCAAAAGAGAGACCTGACCTGGCTTCCATTCTAACAGGGTCTCTGTGGATCTTGGTTGACTAGATTGTAGGAGACAAGGGCAGAAGCTAGGAGCCCAGAGAGAAGTCATGTGCACTTGTCAAGAAGGAGACAAGGTTGGCCATGGAGGTGGTGGCTGCATAGGTGGTGGCTGCAGAGCTGGTGACCAGAGAGAAGGTGGGCAGTGTTCACCTGATATTTTAAGGTGAGCTTGCAACTATTTGCTGATGGTTTGAACGTGGATGTGAGAGAGAGTCCAGGCTGATTCTGTGGCTTCTTGGCTTGTGCAGCTGGAAAGATGGAGTTGCCCCAAGTGAGTTGGGCAAAGCCAAGGAGTGACTGGTGGGTGCTCGCAGCTGGATTCCAGATCCAGGGTCTTTTCCACACAGTCTCAATCTCTTAAGCCAAGCTCCACATCCCCACCCCCACTTAGTGCTGGGGCTACCCGGCCATTACTGACCCAGCGTTCAGCACCCTCAGTAAAGACCTCTGTTATGAGGGGAGGGCAGAGAAAACAGTGAATTCTCATCCCAATTCTTAGTGAGAAGGCCTCTCTGGAGCCAGATAAGGATTGAGCTCTAGGCCCAAGACCTGGACTCTCTAGTAGGGGCCGGGCAGGCGCGAGTGGGTGAGGGATGGCTGTCTAGCTTCTGTCTAAACAGGATATGCTCAGGCTGACCGATGGTCATGGGTCACTTGGCAGCCAGCCGAGCCTGGGCCCACCCAACCCCCACCTCCCTACACACACACACACACAGGATGAAGGTAGTAGGGTAACATGTGAGGTTCTTGGAGCCCTCTCCTGTTTACTCCTCTCCTCCTGTCTGCCCCTCTTCTGTTTACTCTGAACTCAGAGAGGCGTGAGTCCCAAGCAGCACCTCCTAGGGGCTGGCTGGGGATACAGAACCCGCAGAGGCCCAAGGACATTCCTGACTCAGCCATTGGGGTTGACTTCCTGGGAGGTCTGAAGGATCTAGAAGGAAATAGGAAAGGAACGCCAGGTATGGGGAGAACATCATGTGCAAAGACCTGGAGATGAGACAGTGTAGAGCTCCCACCTGCAGGGCAGGGGAGGATGAGGCAGCCTCCAGAAGGAGGCTGACCCCTTGTGCAGAAGGGGACAGTGCTTGAGGGTGAAGGAGGTGGCCAAGGGCTCTGGTCTAGAGGAAACTCAGTCGACAGCGGCTCTGAAGTCTGGGAAGAACATTCCTGGTAGAGGGGACAGCAGCAGAAAAGGCCTAGAGGAGGCTTTGGGAAGCAGCCAGGGAGGTGGTTGATGGGCTCGGAGCCAGCCCCTGGGACAGGCTGGGCAGGAGGAAGCTGAGCTGAACCCCATCCTGAGCCTGGGCTGCAGGGACCCCTCACTGCCCCCTCCTAGTGCTGCCCTAGCAACGCCCTGCACCCCCCTCCCGGGGCCCCCTTTCCAACACTCCCCCTCTCTGGGATCTAGTTCCGGGAGGCGGGTGAGGGCTGGGCCAGAGATCAGGCTGCGCCTGGGGCAGGGGAGATGAGAAAACCAGAAAGTAGGGAAACCTGAGCCAGCAACGCTGGGGCTGGGCGGGCCAGGGCTTGCTCAGCCTGCCAGGCCCGGGAAACAGGTTCCCCAGAGACTGGGCCAGAGGAGGGGGTGCGGGGCTAGTTGCCACCTTCATCCAGGGGACATGGTGGGTCCCGGAGGCTCAGGCCTCCCACGTCTCCCCTTCCAGATGCTGAGGCTGGAAGGGGAGATTCTCTCAAGGTTACCCAGTATAGCAGGCTTCTTTCACCCCATTCAAGGTAGATTGGACAAAGGCAGACAGGATAGTCAGAGGATGGACAGGCAGCAGGAGGCCCAGAGCTGCCCTTCAGTCCCACACAGCACAGCCTGGAAGAGCCAGAAGGAAAAGAAACATGAGTGTGGGCAGAAACAAAGGCTGGGCCAGGTTGAAAGGCTGGGAGTGTTTTGGGGGAAGAACTCCAAAGTGCCCCTGCCTGCTGCCAGCACCATCACCCGGGGTGGGGACTGGGACAAAGGGGGCCAATTACTTACCAGTTGTAACCCCTGTTGGTGGGTCTGTAGCATCTCAGAAACCCTGGGAGACTGAGTCATGAGCCCAAGGCTACACAGTCAGGATGTCACCCCAAGGGTCTATCTTGTGGAGTCCATTTGAAAGGGAGAGGGGGCTACTCCAGGAGGGGGACCCTAGAGTCTGAGTCAGGGGAGGAACCAGACCTGGCCTAACCACCTGTATGTCTACCCTTACCTTGTGTATCCAGACTGGAGCCAGGATGGGCCATGGGGAAGCTGGAGAAGAAGTGTACCGAGATCTGAGTGTCCTACATAAGAGGGAGGGAGGCCCAGCAGGGGGAAGTCAGCCTGGCCTGACTGTCTCACTTCAGGTGACCCCACAGGGCATCTGAGGTGACTCTCAGGTAGAGCTAAATGCTGAGCTGCTTTTGGAGAAGAAGATAGAAGGACTCTGAGTGTCAGGGAAAGTGTTTGGTGGGGGCAGCTAGTCTAGAGGAGCTAGGAGTTAGGACCAGGAGTTGGCTCCTGGCCTCTTGGCTCTTGGCTCATGTTCCCCCTTGGATCCGGTGCTGCGGGGATTTGCTCTCTTATTCATTCAATAAAGATTTATTGAACTCCGTAAGTGTTGCGCCGGGCTCCAGCACTTATTGCCAGCCCCCGAGCGCCTGTCTGGGTTGCAGGCCGTTGGCTCCATGTGGGCCCCGTGGCCTGGTCCTTCCCTCCTGGAGCCTTCCAATAACTCTTGAAAAGGCCACCTTTTTCTGACACCACAGTCTAGTGGTTACAGGCCTTACCCCACTTCTCTCAGCATCCTCTTCCTCATCTCTACAATGGGGACAGCAGAACCTGCTTCTCAGAGCGATTGTGAAGTTCCTGGGGGTAAATAACCATAAACTCTGCTGGCAGTGTGCAGGGCCTCCCAACCTGGCATCTGGGGCTGGGTTCAAGGCAACTTTAGACTCCCTAAATTGAAGGCAAATTGTGGGAGAAGGCAAATAATGCATATTTTATATGTATAATAACATATATCGTGATACAAGATGGCCAACCCAGCATGGACACCAAGCAGGGTGCAGTGTGGATTCACTGCTGCAATGATTGCTTTTATTTATATCTATTGCTCACCCTTCTCAGATCATTAGGAGAGAACTGGCATTCCATCGTGTGAGGAGGGCTCAGCTATAGGTCTCTTCCCTCTCCCTGTGTGCCCCCCCAACCCCCTCAGAAGGCCTCCATGTACTGTATCCATTCTGTGGGTCTGAGTAGAGCTCCATGGACAAATCAATTGAGTCTCTTTTCTTCCCAACCCAGTATGCTGGGATCTTTGGCAAGTCCTAATAGTTCTGCTTTAGTGATCATGATGATGATCATACTGGGGGTGGTGACAGTGATGGCCAGGCTATGAGAAGACCAGGGAAGCTGGGTGTTGGGGGGCGGGGAAGTGTGTAAGGGATGGTGTTGGAAACCACAGTGATGGTGCTGCAGAGTGGTGGTGTCCTTGGGGGTGACCCTGGTACAGGGGAGGAGGGGTGAGGAGGGACAATTATCACAGTATTTTAAATGAGACATAACAGGGGCGCCTGGGTGGCTCAGTTGGTTAAGGGTCCATCTTCAGCTCAGGTCATGATCTCACGGTTTTTGAGTTTAACCCCCACATCAGGCTCTGTGCTGACAGCTTGGAACCTGGAGCCTGCTTCGGTTTCTGTATCTCCCTCTCTCTCTCAGCCCCTGCCCTCCCCGCCTGTGCTCTGTCTCTGCCTCTCAAAATAAATAAATGTAAAAAAGAATAAAAAAATAAAAATAAATGAGACATAACAGAGAGGAGGTGTGCAGGTACTGTCACTGCAGCCACCATAACTCCAGGCTGGTGTTTTCTTGCTTCAAATGGCCTCTGCCTGAAACATGTGGGCCAGCACTCCAAATCAGGGGCAGGAGACCCTCACTTGGGTTCTTACCATCCCACTCCACCCTACATTCACAGTCAACCAGTTAGTAGATCAGAGGGAGAGATGCCTTCTCCAAGGAGTCTTATTAGCCAGGAAGAGAAGGGGGAGGAGGAAGAGGGAGAAGAGGAGGGAGGAGAAAGAGAGGGAGAGAAAAGAGGAAGAAAAGAAGGAAAAACAGGGGGAAGGGAAAAGGGTGAAGAGGAGGGGAAGGCAGAGAAAGAGACTGGAGAGAAAGGAAGAGAAGGGAACGGAGAGGGGATAAGGGAATGGACAGGAGAGGGAAGAGGGCAAAAAGTAGGTAGGAGAGAGGAGGAAGGGAGAGGAAGGAGATGACAAAGAGGGCCCATTCCCCCTGGGACCTCAGCAAAGTACCATGGGGCAGGGCTGAGACCATGGTCCAGGCTGGTGAGCCCATGGTCTTGGGGGCTGAGTTGGGTGTCTGGTCCCTTCCTGGAATCAGGGTAGGCGTCTGACTCAGTTGCTGGGTCCTGGGGTCATCAAGAGGCCATTTAAAATCAAATGTCCCTTTTAGAAGAGGAGGCCCACCCAGCCTATCTGGCTTCTCTGGGGGTATGGAATTATAAGGGATGGATGCGTGAGGCTGCCCTTGAGTGAGTGGACATAGCAGTGAGGCTGGGCTGTTGACCTGGCCTGGGCTGGAGGCAGCTTGCAGGTCCAGCCAGCGGTGCCAGTCGTCCCAGGGGCTGCACCGCCACCTGCTGAGCGGCTGGGGCAGTCCTGGATGCTACGCTGCGGGATTAATGCGCGGGGCCAGGCGCGGCCCGCCGCAAGTGGGAAGGAGTGACACCGCAGGGGGTGCGCAGGTGAGCGCAGGCTCCTTGCTCCCCGGCGCGCCCGCCCTTCCCGCCAGGGAGTTGAGTGCCCGAGTAAACACCAGGCGCGGTGTGCACGGTGTATCCACGGAGAGACAAAGCCAGGGCGGGGCGGGGGCGCCGCCCGCGAAGCCAGGGCGGGGGCGCGGGGTGCCGATTAGTCTCCCCTGGCGCGGGCTGCCCCAAAGCCAGGGAGCCCAGGGCCCAGTCCGCGGACAGG
>NC_043711.1:18722353-18792167 GCF_006229205.1 Suricata suricatta
CGTCGCCGCCGCCGCCCCCGCCGCCCGGGATCCCAGGCCCCGCCGCCGCGGAGGAGGTGAGTGCGGCGGGAACCGGGAGGGAGCGGGCAAGGGGCCGGGCCACCTCGCGATCCCTCTGGGACCCGGGGCACTGCAACTCTGCGGAAGTGTCCGGGGCGCGGGGATCCGAGAGGCTGCGGGCTTCCCGAGGATGCAGGGGAGATAGGACCGGAGTGGACGCCGTACCTGTCCGGGCTGCCTGTTCCCTTAGCATCCGTGCGACGTGGAGATGTGTGGTTGGTGTGTCCTGCGGGGTCACCAGTGTGCAAAGCAACTTTTTCTCATAAGATTCTGAGTGGGTGGGTGCTCCCAAGCACGCCCATCCCCACGTTCCTGGTGCGGGAGTATAGATACCCGTTCTCCTGGGTCAGCACTCTCCTACTAACGCCTCAGGCAGCGTTCTTCCCCTTAGGTGCGCCTGTTTTGCCTCAGTGTCCCGATCCAAATGATCTGCTGTAAGGGAAGCGCTACACTAGCAGACCCCACGTGGAGGGTCCCCCAGATCAGCAAGGCAGCAGGATCTCCAGCCCTGAAGCTTTTCTCCCAACTCCATGCTAGCCCCTTGACCCCCAGCTGCCAGTTTGGGTTTGCTTTTCCAGCAGGGAGTCTTGCTTGGATTAGGGACCTGGCTCTGGGCTCTAGGTGAGGTAGGAGAGCCTTCAGTTAAGCCCCCCATTTGGGCAGGCTGGGGCCCCAGTGGTGAAATGGGCAGGGGACACTAGGAGTTTGGTGGGCTCATCCAGAGCAGGTAGGACTAGAGTGTCAAGGTGCCCCAGGAATGAGGCAGGGTTGGTAGGAGCGGTCAGCTGGTGCTAAGGCTGAGGGGCTGGCTGCTTAAATAACTTAGAATTCTTGAGATAACTGTGTTGAGAACACCAGCCCATGAACACCTGGGGAAGGGAGTGACTTGAGGGCACTGGTGTGT
Source organism: Suricata suricatta (assembly GCF_006229205.1). Lineage (NCBI taxonomy): Eukaryota > Metazoa > Chordata > Mammalia > Carnivora > Herpestidae > Suricata > Suricata suricatta. The sequence continues at coordinate 18,723,318 of NC_043711.1, forward strand.
CCACCCTGGAGCTGGGCAAGGTTGGGGCTTCCTGTTCTCTTGAATTCACCCAGGTTGTCTCCCAGAAGCCCCTGTCCTGGTTGCAGAGATTGGGGAAACTGTATCCAGGGGTTGGGAGGCTCATCCCAGACCAGGGGGTTGGATGGAGCTGGGGCCTTTTCTGAGGCTGCACAGAAAGTGTGCCAGGACTCATTGGGTAAGGTGTGCTGGAAGCCAGGCCACCGGGCAAGCCTACCCCTGCTGCTGCCCTTCAGTTCTGAGGGAGCCAAGCCCGGAAGTGCTGGGGCTGGGGGAGAGAAGGCCAGCAGTCTAGCCTCAGTGGCCCCCATGCTCAGCCAGGTATACCTTGAGGGGGAGGATGAGGCCGAGCCCAGGTGACCTTGACTGGGAAACCCCTAGCTGTGAAAGGGGGGTGTCAGTCCCAGCTATGGTGGTGTGACTCTGCTTCCTGGTCCATAGGGTGTTGGGGGAGGGGGAAGCCAAGGAGCCAGAAAGGAGCTCTGGCCTGTGTGGGGGTGGAAGGGCTATCATAGGGCTGGGGTGCTGTTAATAATTCCATTCCTGTGTTCCCCCGCAGCCCCTGCTCCTGCCTCCCTTCCATCCAGGCAGTTCTCAGCTCTGAGGAGCTAACCTCCCTTCTCTGAGGCAGGCTGCTCACCACCCCCCACCCCCCAACCTCACTCTAAGCCTGGGAGGTCTGGATCAGGCCGGACGATTCGACCACCTAGCCCCCTGCGCTACCCCCAGGTGCCTCCGGACCCCCTTGTCTGGCTGCCCCTTCTCTGCACCCCTTGCCAGCCCCAGCTTCTCGGTTCTTTGTTCGAACGTCTCTCCTCCGTCCCTCCCTCTCTCCTCCCTCTCTCCTCCTCCCTCCCGCCTGCCTCCCTCCCTTGCTCCCTCCCGCCAGGCTTCTTTCCTTTCCTTTCTCTGCTCTCCTCCTGGTGGGCTCCCAGGTGGCGGTGGCTGTTCCTTCTCTGTCCACCCACCTGGTTCGCCTGACTGGGGGCTTCTCTGGGGCTGCACCTAGGAGCTGGCAGAGGGGGAGCAACTGTGGAAGTGCCCTCCCCTTCCTTCTCTCTGTCCCTCTCTTCCTCTTCTTCCTTCCCTCTTCTCTCCTCTTTTCCATCCCCCATGCTGCCAGAGATAGCCTGGACTTGAATCTGAAGCCCCAGCAGACTTGAACATCCCCCATTCACTCTTTTAAAGGGCCAGGGCATTGTGAGAGGTCCCTGTAGGGGCCCAGTGGGGCAGAATCCTCCACCTCCCTGGATACCTTGGGGGACTCTAATGCTGTCCTTGGTGACCCTGCCCTTGTTACCACCACAACGGATGCAGAAGAAATGAGGTCATGGCGGGGGGATGGGGGGATGAGTCACCCTGAGCCCCCTGATACATACGATCAAAGGTCTCTGAGGGACCCAGACTGTATCTTGCCCTCCCCAAGCCAGGACAGTGTTCCCCAGCTTCCTTGAGCCCCACCCCACTAGCAGGTCAAGTTCTTGAGCAAACACATGCTTGTGAGGACGTGTGTGGGCATGCAAGTGTGGACGTGTGTATATCCACAACTGTTAGTGGGGGCCTCCCAGGTGTACCTGGGTGATGGTGGCTGCACAGCCCTTCCTCCTACCTGCCCCCTCTCAGCGGAACGTGGAGCCTGCTATTCAGTGGGCACCAGCTTTGTGTCCCAACAGACTAGGGGAGGGGCTGGTTCTGTTCCCCCCTCCCTCAGCCAGCCTTCCCAGGAGGGATTTTCTGTGATGGGTGGGGGATCTTGAAGCAACTTGAGAGGAGTGTCAGGCATTCTGGAGAGGGTGTTCCCACAGAGGGCACCACCTGGGGAATGGGCCAGGAGGCCTGAAGCTGCACTTCCTGTCTGAAGAACCACCAGTGGTTTGCCCTGGTAGGAGAGGCAAGTGGGGTCTGACAGATGTGGAGCCTGGGCCTTGCCTCAGCATTTGTCAGCCAGTACAGGGGTTTGACAGGCCACAATACCTCTCACCCTACCCCAGGGTCCTAGAAACGGGCCTTACCTCCCATGGGAAAAGGGAATAGACAGGGCAGACCTGGAGGATGGGGCTCACCCTGTTATTCTTGGTGCCCCCACCCCCAGTGTATCTAGGTGGGGGGGTTGGGAATTGGCGCTGGGTTTTGCCGGGAGGGAGCAATATGTTCTGACAACTGGTGCTGGGCTGCGTTTACCCAACAGCCAGCCTGCCTGGGGAGACAATATTTGAAAAACATAGTATCACAACTTGGACCTGCTGGGGGTCTAGGGGTTCTGCTGGGGACACCGAGGTTGGCTCAGACCCTGCCCCAGGCCTGCCGGCCATCCCAGCCCCACTTTCCTTGCCCTCTAGAGGCAGAGCTGGAACTTACCTGGCAGCAAGTCCTTCTGTACATCTGACCTGGATCCCTCCTGCTGTGATCCCAGTAAAAGTAGACCCTGCTATTCTTTGCCTCTCCTTTTCTAGCTGCTGTCTCTCCCACTTTGAGCTGTCTGTGTGTGTCTCACTATCCTCCACTCTCTCCCATGCTCCTGCCCCAATAATCAGGTCCAGATTCCCCTGTACTGGGAGGACAGGCTTGGCTGGAGCAGGCAGAACTGGATCCATCTCTTCCTCCATTCCTTGAGGTGGGCGAAGGAAGGAGCAGCCCATTTGGTAGGGGGTGGGCACAAAAGAGAGAGCCTGCTGGGAACTGGAGGGGACAGTAAGATTGCCTGCTTCACCAGGACCTTGTGAATGGATGCTGGGGTGGGGGGCATTGTCTGAGTCTTCAGTGGCCCCTATTAGCTCTGGTGACCCCAGGCTGCACCTGGTTGCTTGGTCTTCAGGCCTATTGGCTACACCTTCCCAGACAAAGGCAGGGACAAAAAAAGTATATAGAGTTTGCATACTAGGGCATTCATGGTCCCAGGCTGAGGGAGTGAGCAAGGAGAGCTGCTAGGGCAGGGTACCCCTATCTACCTTACACATTCTGATCTCGGTTCCCCCCTCTCAGGTGTCCAGACAATCGAGCCTGCTTCCTGGGCCCTAGGCCCCTCCCACAATGCCTGTCGCTGGTCTTCTCCTCTGGGCTTCCCTACTGACTGGGGCCTGGCCAGCCACCCCCACCCAGGACCACCTCCCAGCCATGCCCCGGGTCCGGCTCTCATTCAAAGGTAAGAGGCTTTTTGCCCTAGCATCCTCATCCTCTGTCCACAGTGCTTGGCCTGATGCCAAGGAAACAGGGAGAGACAAGGCAAAAAAAAAAAAAAAAAAAGACATACTGTGCAGCCACATGGGTCACCCTGGGAGTGTGAGTGAGGAGAGGGGGACAATGATAACTTGCCAGGAAAGGCTGGAGAACGGGCCATGTAGACATTTCAGAGAAGTCTCCCGAGTCTGGGCTCCTTCTCAAGGCAGAATGTGGGGTCCCAGGCTGGGTGGCCTCGGGTCTGCAGAGGGCCTCTCTCTGTGTGATGGATAACTGGGGAGAGAGAGAGATGCCACTTCTTCCAAACTTGGGTTTGTGGAAGCCCTTCCTTGCCATAGCTCTGTGTCTGGTCCTGCCCTGGATGGTCCCTGGGGTGGAAGGGCAGACACTGAGGCCTCAGGAAGCTGGAGGAGGGGTTCCCAGGGATCAGGGAGAGTGCTGTTGGCTGTGAGGGAAGGGCAGGCCCCTTGGTGAGTTCAGGGAGAGCACATGCTATGTGACAGGTCTGCACTCCTGAGATCCTCAATGAGCACTTTGCTTTGGAAGTCACTGGAAGGTTTTAATGATGGGTTGGGTTTGCAGAGTGAGAGACAGGTCCCCAGATCCATTGCCTTTGAATCTCACCCACTGGCAGGTGACTACACATGGCGCACTCAGGTGTCCCAATGGCTCACTCACGAGCCACTTCCTCAAAGGTCTGTGTGATCAGAAGATTCTCCCCTCTCTCTGGGTGGCAGCCATGCTGGGATCTGGGGGATCTGGGGTCACTGCTGAGTTCTCTTCTGGCCCAAGGTCACTTTGTTCAGTGGCCTGCCCTGGGTGGGGCCCACTCAGCCCTGGCCGGCCAGATTTCCGGGCACACATATTGGGGTGAAAGGCTGGGCTGACTTTTCCTTCCTCAGGTTTGGCTGAGATCCAGCCTCCACCTCACCATGTTCCCATGTCCCCAGCAGAGCCCCTCCCCTGTCCTCATCCCACCATGTGAGTTGATGGGGGGAGTGAGGAGTGCATTTCTGAAGATGGCCTGGAAGAAGCCCAGTGTGGGGCCTGTGGAATGGGCGGAAGGGTGATGCCTTTGGTTTTAAGAGCAGCCCTCACCCCCAAGCCTGGGCAGGGGAGAGATTTATTCTGCTTTTACCTCCACCCTTCCCTGGTGGATTTCCTCAGAGCAGATTAATAAATCTTGAAGGGGCCTGTCCCCGCCCCCCCCCACTCCCTTCCCAGCCCAGGGTGCTGACAGAGGGTGCAAAGCATCCCCTGCCCCCACCCAGGGCAAGGGGAGTGGGGGCTTGTCTCCACATCTCTGGGACCCTATAACCCAACATCCACTCTGGGTATTATTTTTGTCATCGCCCTGGAGACCCATGAAGGGAAGCAAGAGGGATAAGATTTAGGGAGGTCCTCTGTATATGCCTTTTAAACCTTCTTAGACCTCCAGAGACAAAGAGCCAAAGACTTTTGTTCCTGTTTTCCAGAGAGAGAAACCGAGGCTCAGGCAAGGGCAGGGCCAAGGTCAGGTAGGAGGCAGAGGGAAGGCCAGAAATAGAACCCTGGTGTCCTGGCCTTGCTGACGCCCACATTGGTCAGGTCGATTCCTTCTCAATTAGCTCTGAAGCCGACACCCGCAGTGACTAAAAGCCCAGCTTGCTGGCAGCCAGCCTATGGTGCTGACTGCTGTGGCAGCCTGGGGTGGGGCCATAGGGTGCCTGGGACCACCCCATCCCAGGCCTCTCACACACACTGGCTTCCCTGTCCTGAATGACCTTTCCCGTTCCCCACTTATCTCATGTCCTAGCTGTATACTTAGATATTACTTAATTTAACAGATACTTGAGTCCCTACTCTGTACCAGGCCCCGTGCTGAGTACCAGAGGTCTGCAGTGGACAAGTCTCAGTCAGACTGGCTGAAAAGATAATGGACATCCAGTTGGTCAGGGCAACCTGGGAGCCCAGCGCTCACCATGTGCCAGGCCCTGTGTACCCGTCCTTGCCCCACCCCTCCACGCTGGATCATCTCAGCACAGTCATGTACACAAAGTGGCCCTCGGTGAGGAATAGGTCCTTGCTAAGCATTTGCAGAGTGAGAATGGAGACCAGCATCCATAGAAACTGGGATCTCACAGCGAGGCCGGGGACTGGGAAAGGGGTGGGGGCTTCTCCCGGGCACACCTGAGGGGCATAGAGAGGGTTGCTTTTAGAAGCACTAATGGTCACTTTGGCTCTCTGCCTCAGTTTCTCCTTCTGTGCCTTGCCTGGATATAGCAGCTGGCGTATCAGGCCCCAGAGACTCAAGCTAGGCCCTTCCCCTCCCCAGCCCTCGGTCTTTCTGCTGTTGGGAGGTGCTAGTTCCGGCCTGGTCGGGCCAGACCCTTCCAAGCCGGAGGTGCTGGCATGAGGGGCCACACTGCCCAAGGCAGCTAAAGGAACAAAGGCAGGAACTGGTTCAGACTTGGGCTTGCTGCCTGTGCATTTGCCTGGGCACCCCAGTCAGGCCAAAAGCTGAGAAAGTGTAAGGGAGAAGGGGCCCAGGGTTCAGTTAGAGTCGAGGTCGGAGGGGCTCCTATGGCCCATCTCCTGGGCTTCCATTAGCAACATAGCCAAGGTCAGACAGAAGTGAGAGACCAAATGGGCAAGATTGCGAGGAGAGATGAGATGTCTTCTGAGAGCTCATGGATGCTTGGGACCAGAGAGCCTGGACAGCAGGACCCTTTCCTCCACTCATCCTTGTCTGGAGTCCCCTTAGCCCCAGAGTCCTGGTCAAGCCTAGGAGAAAAAGCTCTCCCTACCCCCATCCTGAGATGACCCAAGCCAGGGGGCACCACCTCCATCTGCAGCAGGGAGGTGTGAGTGCCCTGCCAGGTCCTTTGTTCAGCTTGGGGAATGTTTACTTTATCCCAGGAAGCCACCCCCACAATAAGCGGCTGCCTGCCGCCTGGGCTGGCTTTGGTCAAGAGGTGTTTGGTGGAGGAAAGAGGCCCTGTGATGACACGAGATGTCTGGGCTACTGGGGAAACTGAGGCAGGAGTAGGGAGATGGAGCAGAAGAGTCAGGAAAGATGAAAATAATAGGAATAACAGTAGGTACCCATGATGATAACCATGTGGTGGTCTCTCCAATGCCTGAGGGGGTCTCCATGGGTTTTCTGTGAGGTTTCTCATCACTCAGCAACAGGGCGAAGCTGGAGCCTGGCTCTGCCTGAAGTCTGAGCCTGTCTCAGGACCAAGAGAGTGAAGGGTGGATTGGAGGAAGCAGGCACAGCCCTCTTCCTTGAGCTAGGGACAGGATTCCAGGATCCTGCAGTGCTGGCCTTAGCCTTCCCAGCCTCATTTCCTAAGGAGAGGGCTGAGGTTGCACTGGGCAGGCTTCTCACACTCTCTGCTTACAGAAGCAACAGCCCTTGGGTTTGCTTATTTCCTGTAAATCCAGCCCTCCATCACCCGAGTCCACTACTAATCAGAGTCCCGTAGGAAGCTCTCTCCTTTTGGAGAAGGAAAACCAGTGTCCAGGAGAGGAAAGGGCTCCTGTGTCCAGAGAAGCCCTGGGGTTTGGAAATTCTCTAATTCCAGAGTAACTGGCTTGCTCTGTGGGGAAGGACACTCTCAGGTGGAGAGTGAGTGGGTAGGTGCTGGTCGCTGCCTACGCACCCACCCCAGCCCAGCCTCTGGGCCTCTGGGACTAATGGCCCAGAATAGTGCCACTACTTACGTCATCTGCATGTGGCATCAGAGAACCAGAGTGGCCAGGTCTCCTTGTTAGGAAATGATGGGATTGGAGGTTAGGAGAGGTCATAGCCCATTGATTTCGCCCAAGGCGGGGATGAAGAGTGGGTGAATATGGGTTCAAGTGGAAATGCCTTTAGCCCTGATGGAGCGTTGCCCCACCACCAGGCCTGACTGCACAGTGAGGAGTGGGGGATGTGTCCTTGCCTCCCTGTGGGCTCCCTGGCCAGCCAAAGGAGGCTAGGAGATTCAGAACACAGAAGAGGAGGTGTTGGGGAGAGGCCCAGAAGCTTGGAGGCCAGAGCTGGCACCAGGGAGCTGGGTAGAGGTCAGGTGTTTCCGATAGCTATAGTGGGATTTAGAGCTAGCAAACTGGGGAGGGGCCAGTATTCCAGATGAGCCATGAAGAGGAAGGTAGGAAGACTCAAAGCATGAACTTGAGCCCAGATTCCTGCGTTTGGGATCTCAGTTTTCCAGGAAATGGGAACTGCCTTACTCCTGATAGGGGACTTGGAAGTGGCCACTTTGGGAGTTGGGAGGTCCTGGAGGCTGGCTGGCTGCCCCTCAGCTGGCCAGTGATTGGCACACAGAGAATGGAGCAGGTCCTGGTACTTGCCGAGAGGCCCAGTCTGAGTGAGCCAGGTCCGGGCTGGGGGCCTTCAGCTGAGGTCCTTCCAGGTCCAGCCAAGCCTCAGACGGGACCGCCACTAGCTGGGCCTCAGCAGCACAGGCCTTGTCTCTGGTTCCCTGGCATGACGCCCACCCCTCCCTCTCTGGCTCCAGCTTCCCTTGGCACTGAGCAAGGAGCTGGTGCATGCTCAAGGAGTAAATCATGTTCCTTGGCAGCCCCCGCTGCTTCGTAATCGTAAAGAATTTAAAGAGAAACCGCCAAGATAAAAATCTCATCCTGGCCCATAAAGGTATCTTTCACTCTGTGGCTTTGGAGGCAGTGGCCTCAAAGTGGGCTCCTGGCTGTCTGCACCTGTGTGTGTGCACCTCCAACTCTGTGACCCCTCCAGGGGTGGCAGGGGGCCCAGACAGTGTCTTCAGAGCCGTGGGTACTTGGCCCCTGATCCCTGGGAGACTTCCAGCTCCTTCCCTAGAACTTAAATTTGGTAGAATTCGAAGGTGATGGTGGTGGTAGAGAGGGCTGTCCCTAAAGGCAGACAATCCTCCATTCTACTCTTGTCAGCTGTGTGACCTCGGGCAAGTGGCTCAACCGCTAGAGGACCTGACTCCCCCTGCATAAGGTGGGGACCACAGTGGCTCAGTGCAGGCAAGCATCCTGAGGGCTTAGGCTGCCTTGCTTGCATCCTGGCTGTGGATAGACCTTGAGTAGTGAGCCTCTCTGTGTCCCTGCTGCATTGTCTGTAAAGTGGGGATGAGAACGGCATTGGCCTCATTGTGCTGTAGGAGGGATTAACTTTGTGAATGCAGTCATGGCCCCTGTGAAGGAAGTCTCCGGACTTCCTAACTAGGAGCTATGCTGAAGGTGGCAGAGGGGTGAGGGCTAGTCCTGGGGGAGGCCCAAAAAGTTCTGCACCACTTAGATTTCTAATTTTTCATAATGTTTTTTAAAATTTATTTTTGAGAGACAGAGAGAGACAGTGCGAGTAGGGGAGGGTCAGAGAGAGAGGGAGACACAAAAATGTGAAGACAGGCTTCAGGCTCTGAACTAAATGTCAGCACAGAGCCCGATGCGGGGCTTGACCCCAGGAACCTCGAGATCATGACCTGAGCCGAAGTCGGACGTTCAACTGACTGAGCCACCCAGGCGCCCCTCTAGATTTCCAACCTTTGGTGTAGGGGACAGTATTTGGGAAGGACTGCAGCAGTTACCCCGAGCCCTGTTCTGGGAGTGCCCCTATCATGGGCACCTGGTCAGGCTTCCTGGAGGAGGCTGCATCTCCAACAGGGGCAGGGAGCCTGTGGGAAGGAAGAGCAGGAAGCAGAGGTGAAGGGTGTTGCCACAACACCTGGGGAAAGGGCGAGACACTGGATGGAGTCCTGCTCTTGCTGCTTTGACGTAGCATTTGTACTCGTTCCTTGTGGTTTTTAAGCTCTTTGTTCTTCGTGGCAAAGGCACCGAATGCATATGGTGAGGTAGATCCAGTGAGAGAGATGCACTGGGGAGGGCATGCCTTGGAGGGAGCTCCTCACACTGAGGAGCTCCCCACTCTGTTTGGGGCCCATAAGCAGCCACAGTGACCCCTCTCTGAGCACTTTTCTGGCTCCTGCTGCGTGTGCTAGGAGTGACCGGACCTGGGTTGCTCACTTGGGGATCTATACCATTGGGCTGAGAGCATGGTTTCCTGGCCTGGCCTGGTGCTGTCCTGGGAATCTGAGCCCCGTCTCAAGGGAGCCTTTGGAGTTTTGGAGAAGCAGAGAAGATTCCTGCTGCATTTTTTTCTTAGAAATAGCAAGAGGGCCTTTGCCAGAGGCCTGGATGCCAGAAGGCTCCGGTCTGAATCCAAAGCTCAGCTCACGTGGGTGCCTGAGCTTGGCAGGCCTGTAGCCACCGCTCCACCCTCCTTACTGCTCCCCCCGACATACCCCATGCTGGTGAGCAGTCTCAGGGAGAGGGTGGAGGCCTCCTGGGCTCCAGACCCTGACCACTGGACCCAGCAAAGAATGGGCCTTGGTGGTGGCTGCTGGCCTAGGATCCAGGAGGCCTGCCTGTAGGGGAGGGAAGCCTCAGCTGGGCTGACTTGTGGTGTTCTCAGTGGGGCTGCTGGCAAGTATGGGGTATCTGCTGCACTTCCGAAGGCCAGGGACAGCCCCAAAGCAACAGGCCCCTCCGGGGGCCAGGAAATCTTTGGGGTATGAGGCCTCAGCTCCAGGCCCCCCTTCCCCCACTCTTCTTCCTTCCTTCCTCCCTCTCATCCCCCCCTTGCCTCCACCCCCTGCCATCCCCATCCTGACCCCTCCTTGGCTTCCTACCCGGACATGCTCTTTCCTCTGAGGTCTCTGCACCCAGCCAAGAGCCATGTTTCTTTCCACTTAGGGCTCGGTGCTAATGTTCTCATTTCCCTCCAAGGGCAGCGTCCCCTGCCTGTATACTTGCTGGTCTGCCAGCATGATGGGCCCCTGTGGGTCAGACACTACAATTGGCAGAGGGGCAACTAGAACTCAGGGGCCCTGTGGGCCCCTGAAACATCCCAGGGGGCCTCTGCCCAGGGCTGCCTGTGCTGTCGGGGTCATTTGTTTTAACACCCTCCTGTCCCAGCACTAGGCTTGTGTGGAGAACTCACAGTCTTCCTGGACTGGTGACTGGCTGAGTCCTGTTTGGTCTCCCAACTCTGTCCTACTGCATCCCCTAAGGCTGATCCTAAGTACACATCTGCCTGTCCGATGCCTGAGTTTCCCCATCTGAATGTTGGGGAGGAGACTAAGACCGTCTGGGACATCCTGGGAATCTCTGGGTGGGTGATGTGAGGGGCTTGCAGGGACCCCAGGAGTCCAAGGAGGGCAGCAGAGATGGGGGCTGGGTGCAGGGCAGGGGGAGGGTCTTGACACCCACTAGCCTGTCAGTCCCATCTTGGTCTGTCTGTCTGGTTGATTTATCGGAGTAAATGAGCCATGGAGAGTTTGTTGTCTTTTGCAGTCAGGGGGAGGAGGAGGTGGCTAGGGAGGGAGGGAAGGAGTGAGGGGTTTCCGGGCTAGGTCTGGAATGTGGGAGGCGGGGTGGGCCCCTGAGGCCAGTGAAACTGGAGGCATGATCCACTCTCCCCACCTGAGAAATGGATCAATGCGACCCTTCCCTCAAGGCCACCCCCTACACACTTCTTGGGGCACATTCCTGTGAGCTGCTTGCCTAGCCCAGGTTGCTGCCTCCTACATGATGCACGGGGCCTTCCCGGCCCCTGCAGGCCAGCTTTGCCCCTGCACTGTATCCTTTCCAAACTGGGGTAGAGCTCTGAGCTCTGCCTGGCTGGTGAATGCCCAAAGGCATCCTTGTAGGCATCTGCATATGCCATTGAGGGTCCTACATGGACCTACAAGGGTCCTCCTTGTTCCCTGAGTCACCAGCCCAGACCCAGAATAATCAGGTGCTATGAGGGTGGGCAGGGATAACTGGGGCACCTAAGCTAGAAAGCCCCCTACCTACTGGGACAAAACAGTTGAAGGTTATCTACATCCTCGTGGAAGAGAGGTGTGGAACCCTGGGTTTTTGACTGGCATGTGTGCCAGGGTGTGACCCTGCTACGTCTTCCCTCCTGGCTTTTCCTGGGTCAGGTTGAGCTGTGCCCCCAGCCTGTCCTCTCCTGGGCGGAGCAGGCGGGCACTGGGGCGGAACGGGCGTGGGAATAGCCTGGCTGAGCCTGCTGGCCCCAGGCTCTAGCCCTTAGCCCCCAGCCCCCAAAATGGGAGGGAAGGCTACAGTGGAGCTTTAACCCAGCTGGATGGCTCTAGCTCTGCTCTCTAGCTTGGTGTTTACTGAACAGCTGGGATGTTTACAGTAGCCCTTAAAAAGGGCCCCCTAGTTCCAGAGGATTTCCCAACTTGAGGGTCCCACTGGGGCTCTTCAGACTTCACCACCTTCCCACCCCTGGGATAGCATTTCAGGGATGTAGGGACTGCAGCCATCCCTGCCCTCACCAGGACTGGGCCGGTGTCACAGCATCTGTCCGTCTGCTCTCCACCCTGGTCTTGTGTCCCTCTCCCCTGAAGGAGCTCACATTATCAGGAAGTGGCTGCTCTAGATGGTGAAATACGGTAACTGGGTCCCCAGTTCAGACTTTTAAATTAAATTCAATCAGAGCAGTTATTGAATATAAACACGCCGAGTCATTTACATGTTAATTATGTTGAATGGACTACGAGGCCATAATTAGTTGCTAATTGGGTGAGAGCGGCTGTAATTGGTTTTGTTGGCACCGACCTGGCTCACCTGCCTGGGGGGAAGGGGGGCGAGTGTGGATGGCTCCTGGGGAAGCCTCTGGGTCTCCAATCTAGAAAGCCTGGCCCAGGGATGGGATTGGATGGGACCGATATTAAGGGGTTTAGGGGCCAGAGGAATTGGAACCTACCCCCCAGGGAGGAGGCAGCTTATGCCTTAGGTAAAACCCTAGGTCTGGTTTCTAGGGATTCCCATCCGAAACATTCCTGGATAGCAAAGGGACTGGGAGAGCAAGCCCCTGGATCAGTGGTCAGAGTCTCCCCTGTCCAGCCATGTGGGACCTGGCCCTGAACTAATGGTAAATGCCCAAGAGAGAGTCCATGGGAGCACATGGCAGATGTCACCGTGGTATATCCCCTGCAGATGCTAGGGCCCTGGGTTGGCCTGGCCAATGTTGAGCTTTTGGCTTTGGGGTATGAACGAGGTGCGTGTGCCGAGTGGGGGAAGTGGCAGGGAGGGGAGGTGCACGGAAAGGCTTCAGGGGCTGCCCTGCCCCCAGCTCAGTCTGGCTGGGGCTCCCAGGGTTGTAAGGCTGTGGCCAGGGACTGAGGCCTTCCGGCTGGCCGCTCATTAAAAGAGGATTAGGCTGGGAGCCAGGGGGCCAGCCCAGCCCCCAGGCCTTCCTCTGGGGCCCCTCACAGCTTTGGGGGAGTGATAAGGGGCTGGGGACCACCCCTCCCTAGAGCCCCCTGGGTGGTTCAGTAGGGACTGTCTATGCCCTGCCACTCCTGCTGCCACCACTGCTGACATCCCCTTGTCCACCTCAGTTTCCTTCCTCGGAAGGGCAGGAGGATAAAGCACTGACAGAGACTCTGGCCAGCACCCCCACATCTTACCCCCAACCTTATTTCACTTTAGCTCAGGGATTAGGGCTGCTCTGGCCCACATGAGGTCAGAGGTCAGGGCTGGGCTTCAGGGACCTGTCTATCACCCCCAGTACCCAAGCACAGCCAGGGGAGGTGACACTGTCAGTCAGGACCTGCTGCTTTGTGGGGCTGTAAACAAGGGGGCGGGGTACCACCTCCACTCCAGGACCCCCTTTTTACAGCAGCCCCTCCCTCACTGGCAGTAGAGCCCGTGTCCTAGAGACGGGCAGCAGGGGTCGGCAGCAGGGGTCAGGGCCGCCCACTTGGGGTCTGCGGGTGAGGGCTGCAGACACACCTCCTCAGTGCTGTCTACACCCACCACATCCTTTAAAGTGAGGCATTGACTGCTTCTAGAGGGGAGGAAACCAAGACCCCCCAAGGCTAAACCCTGTGGACTGAGAATGTTCCTGCCTCTGGACCTTTGCCAGGCCATTCTGGGCCAGGACCCTGAGTGTCTAATGGCCATGGGGAAGTCCTAGAGGCTGGGAACGGCTGCGGAAATGAGGTGTCTGATGCCAGAAAAGGCTCTTCCTTCCCAATGACGGGAAAAGCCTTCCCGGATGTCGCCCCACCTAACCTGTGCCCAGCCTGGGTGAAGGTATGGGGGTGGGGAGCATTATCTGGGCACACTATCCTCTCTCCCCAAGGTCAAAGCTCATCCAGACTTGAGTTCTGACATCCACAGAATCTTTGATTGTGCCCCAGCGCTCCCTCAGTAGTGCCGTGGAGATGGGGGAGGGGTGACACTCCCGCTATCAGAGCTGGGCCTGGGAATAAGTGGAGTAGAGGAGAGGACGGGGCCTGAGGACGTGGCCAGGCCAGGTCAGCCCTGACTCCCACAATGGATGACCCCCTGGGCCCCCAGGTCCCCTTGACCCAAGTCCCTGCTCCTTGGTGGGGCTGGGGGCCAGGAGGATCTAGCCCTGCTGATGCTGCAGGTGTCAGCAGGAAACTCAGGACTACTGGCCCACTTCCTGCCCTGACCCAGGCTTCTCAGAAGGATGAAGGCCTCCAGCTCCTTTGCCCTATGGCAGGGTAGAAAGGAGGGACAGGATACTAGTTTCACTTCTCATCCTGTGTCTTGAGGTGAGCACCACTCTCCTCTGGGCCTCAGTCTTCCCATCTGGAGTTGGGGTTCAGGGATGTCATGGGGCGCCTTGTTTTAATTCTTTCCTATAATCTGACATGAGTGAGATGAGCACTCCAGCCATGGGTTGCTAAGTCCACAGCCCTGTACCAAATTTACTCTGGAGACCTGGAAAAGCCTTCCTTCTCCACCTCAGTTTTCCTTTCTGTAAGCTGGGTTTAGATGGATGATTCAGGATTTAGTTCTGCTTCTAGTTGGGGGTGGGGTGGAGACAAGCTGGAGTTAGGGAAGGGCTGGGGATGAGTCAACAGGAAGCCCCTTCCTGCGCCATTACCCTCTCTGCTCCTCACCCCAGCACTAGGAAGTGATACAGCAGGGATGCTCTCCAAGAGGTGGTGACATCTGGGAGCCAGCTTGCATGGGGAAAGAACTTGGGACCACATCCCATTCTCCTCTCCCCACCAAGGCAGAGACAGCCCATGAAGGATGGTTGGGGGGAAGTCCCAAGGAATACTCCACTGTCAGCATTTCCCAGGGTCAAAGCAAGACTCTCACTTCAAGGATCACCTTGAATGTCAGTACTGGAAGGGCTCAAGAGATGGTCTAGATAGGAAAATGAGGACAGAGTGTCCTGACTGGTGTCATGAAGCTTATGCTAGAGCCAAAGGTTCCTGACCTTTGGTCCCACCCCTTTCCCACCCCACATGGCCTCATGGAAGTTCCCCCTCAAAGTTTCCACAGTGACCAAAACATCATGTCCTGTGACAACAGAGCCATTGACGCCATATCCCATGGCCACTGGGAGGAGTCCCCAGGGTCCTGAGTCATTTGCCCTGTTGATGGAGGGGGAGTCATCTTCAGGCCCTTGCCCTCCCAGTAGGTGGTTCTCACCACCAGGACAAGCTTTGCCTGGGCCTGAATCTCCTTTAGTCCCAAGGGTCATGGACCTCAGTGGGAATCCTACCCCCATGCTCTTGGGCCTGTTACTTCCCTTCTCTGGGACTTCCTGTCCTCTGTAAATTAGATGTCGTAAGCTCAGGGTTTTGCACATAATAGGTGCTTGATGAGTAAATGGGAGGTTCCCTCCATTCCCACCTCCACCAAGGGGTTAGGGAGCAGGGCCTGCAGGTTTAGGACATAGGATGTCACATCAAGGCTAGTCTCCTGCTCCTCATGTAGGTCTGCTGAATGAATGGTCTCTCTTCTGCCTTTTTCACAGAGGGGGATAGAATCTGGAGTGCTAGGGCTCTGAACTGTGGAGGGGTACTTGGACTTGGGGTTGGACACTGGTTCACAGAGGAGGAGGGTCCAGATTACAGAGGCCCAAGGCTGGGCAGGGATGGAGGGTAGATGTCCCTGGGGCTAGGTATTTGGAACTTACTCTAAGTAGGGAAAAGTAGATATCCACTTCAACCCCTGCCTCCCTCCCCTCCATTGCCCCTCAGATGCTCCCTAACCCAGTAGAACGGGTAAGGGTACAACCAAGGCCATGCCCCAAGCCAGGGTATAAATAACCCCTGGCGGGCTGTCCCAGCCTGGGGGGGCTCTGCTGGCAGCCCCACTTCCTCTCTGGCTGCTTCCTGGCCCTGGGGGTGGGGGAGTGTTTACTTTCCTGTTGTCACTATGGCTGGGTGGCCAGGCGGGGGACTCCAAGTGGCCCAACAACAGGTGCAGGACAGGTGCCCAGGCTGCCCTGCCTAGGACTTCAGAGGCACCGCCGGACAGGCAGGCAAAGCCATAGCCAGGCAGAGATCGGTCCTTTGATCCCTTGGCGTCCCTGCGTCCCAGCGGTTGGCCAAGGTCATCACCTGTGTTCTCTCATAGCCACACAGGGCCAGGCGGGGCGAGGCCTTTGCTTGCCCCCCCAGCCCCTCAGATGTAGGCTCTGGGTCTGCTGTGGGAGTCCCCTGGCTCCCAGCCCACTTCCCACGCCCATTTCAGCACATCCTGGAGCTCCCATCTGAAGCTGCTCTCAGGCACAGCCCCTCCAGCTCCGCTTCAGGATCCTAGCACACAGCAGGGGTCAGGGTCAGCCTGGCCAGTCAGAGACAGCTGCCTGAGTCAAGGTTGACTTTGACTGATGGGATGGGGCCACCTGCTGGTCCCATCGTCAGGCAGCATCTAGGGCCTCGGATCCCAGCTGTTCTCCCTTTCCAGGCCTTCCCCTTGGTTGCCTCACCTGGGAAATGGGTTATGAGCTGTGGTGTGGGAAGTTGGGATATGTATGATCGCTTTCATGAGTGCCTTGTCTGGCGCAGGACATGTGTGTGCACATGTGCATGCCTAGGCCATGTACACACAATCATGTGCTCTTCCGTGTGCTGCCATCTCAAGCCTCTTGTGCGGGTGAATATTCGTCACCTTCACTACAATCTTCCCTTTCCTGCTGAGCTAAAAATAGCTGCGGGTGGGTGGAGGAGGGGCTTGCCAAAAAGACCCCTTGGGTCTCCCCCTCCCAGAGGAAGGTTCCCAAGTTTTCTGGAGTCCTGTGTTTGTCATTCGCCTGTCACTGGCCAAGTTCCTTCCTGTCCTTCATCCCTAGGAATAAGGACTTCCCCCCCAGCAGTCTGGGGATGGGAGGGCCAGGACTGCCAGACTCACGCAGAAGACAAATGAAGGACTCGATGGGAGCCTGCCCCCAGCCTTGGGACACTAGCGCTAGGGGGAGGGCTTCTTTCCCAGGAAAGACTATTCCTGGCTGGTTCAAAGTGGGCTGAAAATTCCTGCAGCAGCGCAGTGGGATCTGGGGGAAGCCCAACTTTTTGTGGCACTACAGCTCCAGCAGGGCTTTCCAGTGTCCTGGCTAACCAGCTTCATACAAGGTGGGGACCATGGTGTGTGCCAGCTTTGCCTTCTGTCTGGTGGGCAGCTGGGGTGAGAACAGGGCATTCCGGCTCTGTGCCAGCGTCTGCAGGCTGTCCTAGATGCTCCTGCCCCCCCCCCCAGCTCATTAACCCTTTTAGGCCCCTGTGGAAAGGAGGCCCCACCCTGAGCGTGGGAGCATTAACCCCCATCTGAGCAAAGAGTCTTTGATGCCATCACGTGCCCTGGCCCGCACCCACTGGCTTTCATTGGGACCCAGAGACTGGCTGGGGCTGCCCATGAATCAGGGCTTTAGCTCTGGATGTGCCCAGGTGGCCTGCCCACCTGTCTCACTTTCTCCTCTCAGCATCTCAGGGACTAGAGAGGGAGCTCAGTAGGTCTAGGGGGGACCATAGGGGTTTAAAGCGATCATATGGTAGGGGTCCTCCCCTCTGTCAAAGGGGACATGTCTGGATGGTTCCCAAGGATCCTAACTGCTGCCCTGCCCTCCACCCACAGAACTGAAGGCCACAGGCACTGCCCACTTCTTCAACTTCCTGCTCAACACAACCGACTATCGAATCCTGCTCAAAGACGAGGACCATGACCGCATGTACGTGGGCAGCAAGGACTACGTGCTGTCCCTGGACCTGCATGACATCAACCGTGAGCCCCTCATTGTAAGGGCCAGCCCAGGTGCCAGGTTGGGGGGATGAGGAACAGGGGGCCCCAGGGCTGTACCCTCTGACCCCTGTCTCTGGCAGATCCACTGGGCAGCTTCCCCACAGCGCATTGAGGAGTGCGTGCTCTCAGGCAAGGATGGCAATGTGAGTGCAGAGAGGTCTACAGGTGGAAAGGGGGAGGCGTGGGGCAGGTGACCTCAGGGATGCAGTGGGGCCAGTCAGGCATCTGGGCACCTCCTTGGCTTTCCCTCTGGCCCCAGGGTGAGTGCGGGAACTTCGTCAGGCTCATCCAGCCCTGGAACCGAACACACCTGTATGTGTGTGGGACCGGCGCCTACAACCCCATGTGCACCTATGTAAACCGCGGCCGCCGTGCCCAGGTAAGCTGTGCCCACCCTGGCCCTGTGCTGCCCCATTAGTGGCCACATGCCAGTGTTCTGATGAGAGGACGAGCTTGAGCCCCAGCCCTACTACTTTCCAGCCCTGTGACCTTGGGTGAGTGACTTCTTTCACTTCTCAGAGCCTCGGTGTCCTCACCTGAAGATGGGGCTAATAGCTGCCTTGCTCACAGGCCGGTGTGAGGCGGAGGCAGCAAGCTAACGCTCCCAAGGCTCTTAGCACCGTGCCTGGCATGTAGTAAGCGCTCGCTCTATACCTGCAACAGTTCTCCTGGCTGTGGCTGTGGACCACACCCTGGCAGCCACGCCAGAGGGCCTGGCAGGGGCCTCAGCGTCAGGAGGCTGGACGCCTGGGTCAGCTTCTGCCACATGGTCCCGGGGAAGAGCTGCCCCTTCCCCAGCTCTACCCCACCCTGCCCGCTTCTGCCTTTTTCCATTTCCATGTGGGCATGTATGTGAGTTGGTGTGACCTTGTAGGACATGTGTGAGAGTGATTGGACTTAGGGACACATGTGTGTGCAGGCGCTCACCAAGTTGTGTGTATGTGTGCACGCACAGGCACATATGTGTATTCTGGGGGTCCAGGTGCTCACGTATGTTCTTGGCATGTGTGGTGTGAGAGGCTGGCAGCCCAAGCCCGCTCCCCCAGCCCCTGCCACCCCTGGCTCTAACCCCTGTTCCTCATCTTCTCAGGCCACGTCCTGGACCCAGATGCAGGTGGTCAGAGGCCGAGGCAGCAGAGCCACAGATGGTGCCCTCCGCCCGACGCCTCCAGCCCCACGCCAGGTGGGACTCATCCCTCCAGGCCCTTGCTGGGCAGCACTGACTCTGAACCGAACTCACCCTGGGCCTGGCCTTCCAGCCAGGAACCTGCACCCCAGGCCCATCTCCCCAGGGTCTCCCCTGTACTCTGGGCTCCCCCATCCCACTCCTTCCCTGACAGTGCCCTCAGGCTCTGAAGGCATTCCCTGCTGGATTCATGTCAGCCTCAGTGAGCCCCTACAGGCAAGAGATCATGAAGCCACCAGGTAGGGAAGACAGCCTGGGGACAGCGGCGCCTCAGTCCTCAGCATGTGTGTGTAGACATGTATGAGCGTATACCAGCATACTCTTGGGCACGTGCTGTGCACTCTCAAACCCACACCTTAGCTAGCACCCCAAGTCAGAACATGGTACATGTATGCAGTCTGACATGTTACTCTCAGGTGTCCATGCCCCATGCCTCCGTGGGTCACGGGTTGACACAAGTGTCCCGCATGCTCACATGCTTGGGACTCTGCTCCCCTGGGGTGGAAGGGGAAGAACTGTCTGCCCACTAGCCACAACTCAGGACTGGGCTGGGGGACCTGGGGCTGGGCAGGGGGGCCGGGGCTGCCAGTGAATGACAGAGCAAGTGGTCACTTGAGCAGGTGTGTCTGTGATGGGGAGTGCTGAAAAGTGGGACCGTTCAGACTGCATGTGTGCCCAGGGTGTGAACGGTGGGTTCCATGTGCTGACAGTGATGCGTGCCAAGCTGTGTGTGCAGCCCACGTGTGCAGAAAGTAACGTGTGCAGAGTGTAACTGGAAGTGGGCCTGTGTACACCTTCCCATCACCATCCCTGCCACCTGCTGCCACCTCCTTCCTGCCTCTGTGCCTCTCTCTTTCCTCCCTTTGCCCCACGAGCTCATCCTGGTCCCAGTGCTTTCATCAGCCTCCTAGCATCTTCAGGGCTGGGCTGGGAGGCATGGGGGGCTTTGTGAATCCCATGTGGTCTGGGCTGAACCCCTCAACTCCTGGCCCACTGTGGAGACATAGGGAACTGGGTGCTCTGCTGAGGGGCAGAGGAAAGTCTAAGGCCTATTATTCTGTCCTGAGAACCACAGGTAGGCCATAAAGCCTGGGGACACAGTATCCTCAGAGCCCTCTGGCCTGGTGACACCTGGCAACAAAGGTCAGGACCAAAGGCCCTTGGCCAGTACTTCCTGCGCTGATCAGGTGGTCAGCCCCATCTTGGCCAAGGACAGGCAGCCACAGCTCAGGTCAAGTCCAAGGGGGCCCTGACCAGAGTCACCCTGAACCAGTTGGCGTGGAGGGGCTTCAGCCCCTGATTTCCAGGTCTTATCTGATAACTGGGGCCAGGAAGTACCTCCCTTGGAACTGCAGCCTGGCCCTGCCGTGGGAGACCTGGCTGGACAGAGTTAAAACACAAGGATATCTGGGGAGTGAAGGGGTGTGACTTCAGGGGGTCCTTCGGGGCCTGCTCTCACCCTGGGAGCCTGATGACCCTTGCCCTCCCAGGCTGTGGGACCAGCTTGGATGATGCTGAGCTCCCCTCTGCCCTGCAGGATTACATCTTCTACCTGGAGCCTGAGAGACTCGAGTCAGGGAAGGGCAAGTGTCCATACGACCCCAAGCTGGACACAGCCTCAGCCCTCATCAGTGAGTGCCTTACCCCACCCTGGTTCTACAGCCTAAGTGTGTGTTCTCTGCCTCTGGAATGGGGATCATGGCACCAACACTTACCTCAGGGCAGAGACCGAGACCATGCCAACCCAAACTCTCCCACGGGGCCCCACCTGTCAGAGGGAGGGTTATAAACCAGACCCCAGTGTAAGCTGAGGGGCAGGGACTAGTGGTGTGAGCCTTTCTCCAGCTCTCCAGATGGGGATGCAAGGTGGGGGAGCCAGATCCTACCCTAAAATAGTGTCCATGCGTAGGCCAGACCCCTCCCAGCCACAGGCTGCCTTAGAGAAGAGCCAAGCTTGGTCTGTACTGTGAGAGGTACGTTCTTGGTTTGTCGGGGAGGCTGGGAGAGGCCCACAAGGAAACACACACAGAGAGTCGTGGCCCTCCGACCAGCCGGGTTTATGTCTGGTCTGGCCAGGTGTCCAGGAGAGTTGAGAGAATGTTCTCTGAGGAGGGGTCCTGCCTGAGGCCTCAGGAGCAGTTGCTGTTCCTACCCCCAGGTTGGGCGAGCCCACCACTCCCCTGATCCCTATAATCTGCCTGTTTTCTGGCTGCCCGACCTAGTCTGCCTCTCAGAGCAACTGCTCAGCACCGTGCCACCTCCAAACCTGGGAAAAGTCTTGGGGTGGGGGTGGGAGACATTATCCTCCCCGTCTTGGTGGGTGAAAAGATCTTAGCCTGATGGCAGAGCCCCGACCAGGAAGTCTGATAGGGGAAGGCAGGGCCTGCCCTGGGCAAGTCTAGAGGGAAGACATGGAGTGTTATGCCAGAGCCAGCATGGATGCTAAATCCGCAAATTATCAGGTATTCTGTGAGGCAGCTCTTATTAAACACAGCTCTGACTAAGAATTAAATTATATAATTTACAAATAAATTACCTTAAAAACAAAGGTAAAAATATTCGAAACTCATTGCTTCCAAATTATTTTACTACATTTTATCATTATCTTTGTTCTTGGGCTATTTGCAGTTGTTGTATTTGTGGGGTAGAAATACTGTATCATAGTGTTGGCAGCTCTCCCCAGCTCCACCGTCAGTGACCCCAAGTTAGTAGCTTGAAATCAGCCATGGTGGGAGTATATGCACTACAGAAATTGGCTCTTGCTACTAATCAGAGCTAAGTGCTGCTAATCCCAATCCTCCCAGCGCCAGGTTTTTGTTTTTGTTTTTTAATGTTTATTTATTTTGGGGATGCCTGGGTGGCTAAGTTGGTTAAGCGTGTGGCTTCGCCTCAGGTCATGATCTCATGATTTGTGAGTTCGAGCCCCTAGTTGGGCTCTCTGCTGTCAGTGCGGAACCTGCTTTGGATTCTTTGTCTCTCACTCTCTGCCTCTTCCCAGCTCATATTCTCTCTCTCTCTCAAAAATAAATAAACATTTTAAAAAATAAATAAATATATGTATATCTGTATCTAAGTTTATTTTTGAGAGAGAGGGCGTGAGGAGGGAAGGGGCATAGAGAGGGGGACAGAGAGCCAGAAGCCAGCTCTGCGCTGACAGCAGTGCGCCCAAAGTGGGGCTCTAACTCACAGTGAGATCATGACCTGAGCTGAAGTTGGATGCTTAGTCGCTCTATCACTCAATTGACTCAACTGACTGAGCCACCCAGGCACTCCCTAGAGCCAGTTGTTAAACGTTTACCAGTACCCCACTGATGAGACAGTCGTGCCCAAGGGAGACTGAGGGGGAGATTGGACCCTGCTCTGAAGCCTAACAAAGGGGATCGGGCCCTGGTCCTAACAAAGGGGTCCCCTGACTGGCCCCCCCGCCCATCCGCAGATGAGGAGCTCTATGCTGGTGTGTACATCGACTTCATGGGCACCGATGCAGCCATCTTCCGCACGCTGGGAAAGCAGACGGCCATGCGCACAGATCAGTACAACTCGCGGTGGCTGAATGGTGAGGGCAGCTTGCAAGACCCTGGGTGGGCAGCACATATAAAATGGGGCAAGATCTTCAAGAGGCACTCATGGGGGGTCTGGTCCTGTGACTGCCCGGGGTGGTAAAGAGCGGGGGCTGTTCCTGTACTTGGCCTGGGATTCCGTTGGGGAAAGAGGCCTTGCCCGAGGAGCGCTTGCCCAGCTGACCACTGCCTACCTACAGACCCTTCATTCATCCATGCCGAGCTCATCCCTGACAGCGCCGAGCGCAACGACGACAAGCTCTACTTCTTCTTCCGCGAGCGATCGGCAGAGGCGCCACAGAGCCCCGCCGTGTACGCCCGCATTGGGCGCATCTGCCTGGTACGCGTCGTCAGGGCCCCATGCCGCCTGTCTCCTGACCCAGTGCTGGCTCCAGCAGCCCTGCTCTGGCAGGGCCTCAGGGGTGAGAGCTGATCTGACCCTGCTCCCTGTCCCCAGAATGATGACGGTGGCCACTGCTGCCTGGTCAATAAGTGGAGCACATTCCTGAAGGCACGACTGGTGTGCTCTGTGCCCGGCGAGGATGGCATTGAGACTCACTTCGATGAGCTCCGTGAGTATCCAGCAGGCAGGCTGGGTCCTATGGCTGCTATGGGAGGGGTGGGAGCTGGATGGGTGGTCAGGGCACCTTTGGCAGGCCCCCTGGACAGGAGTGGGCATGGCCCTGGGACTCCTGGCTAATGCACCCTCCCCGGGTCTTCTCCCTCTGCTCCCAGAGGATGTGTTTGTCCAGCAGACACAGGATGTGAGGAACCCGATCATTTATGCTGTTTTTACCTCCTCGGGGTAAGGCTCAGGCCAGGGCTGGCTGTGGCAGGGTATGGCTGGATTGGGGGACTATGAGTCGTGGAGGACCCTGGCCTGGTGGCCAGCTGTGGGGTGGGGGCAGGCTGGGAAGGGGCCCTGGGCCAAGGGTCTGCCCGGCCTATAGCAGCAGCCTGCCCTGCCTGCAGCTCCGTGTTCCGAGGCTCTGCCGTGTGTGTCTACTCCATGGCTGATATCCGCATGGTCTTCAATGGGCCCTTTGCCCACAAAGAGGGCCCCAACTACCAGTGGATGCCATTCTCAGGGAAGATGCCCTACCCACGGCCTGGCACGGTGAGGACCCCAGTCATTCCACCTTTCCCTCTTCTTTCTATGAGGCTTGCTCTGGGTTAACCCCTTTGTAGACATGGGCCCCACTATCGTGGAGCTCATCATCAGGTGGGGGAGGCAGAGCGTACACACAAATAAACCTACCATGTATCCATTCAAATAAAGCTGGCATTTAAAACAAAACAAAACAGGCGCCTGGCTGGCTCGGTTAATAGAGCATGTAACTCTTAATCTCGAGGTCACGAGTTCGAGCCTCATGTTGGGCATAGAGCTTACTTTGAAAAATAAATAAAACAAGATGAAACGAAACACCGATTACACAGCGTCAGGCTGTGAAGAACCCAGCCAGGACTTTGAAACAAAGATGGCAGTCGGGTGTGGCAGGCTGCTTGGTTGGGGGGTGGGGTTGCTATCTGGTAGCCAAGACAAAGCTGGAGGGCAGGCTGGAGTTGGTGAAGCTGGCTAATTGTAGCTGGGGAGATGAGGTCGGGCGAGGTCCAGCTTGCAGGGCCTCTGAGGTGGTGGGAGGTGACTCACTTAATCTTGGTGTGATCTGGGCCTCTGCAGGAGTCTAAGCAGGAGAACTGCATGATCTGTTTCGGTTCTGTGTGGACAGGGCTGGGATGGGGGAGCTGGTCGGAGCAGAGGCCAGGGTAGGCTTCCCCCAAAGGTAAACTTGGAGGCCAGAAGTATGGGCTTGAGCAGGGGTGCAGGGTAGGCCAAGGGAAAAGCACCAGTGAAGGGCAGAGCATGCTTAGGGTATTAAAGGAACTTAAAGGAACTAATAGTCCCTCGAGGAGGGGTGGGTCGTGGAGGGTGAGGACATGGAAGAGGAGTGGTCAGCTCTGCCTAACGCCACAAGGTCCTGGTGTGTGAGGCCAGGGAGGTGGCTGTGGAATTTGGTTGTGTGGGACCTTGGGACCTCTGCTGGAGCAGGACCTGCAGAGGGGTTGGGTAAGGGGGAGAAACCTGGATGGGGGTTCTGAGGAGCAGAGCAGGTGGATGTGATGGGGCCAGACAAAGGAGAGGCCTCTCCTGAAGTTAGTTAAGGGCTCCAGCAAGCCCCACCTGGGCCTGATGCTCATCACCTGCCTGCAGTGCCCTGGCGGAACCTTCACACCATCCATGAAGTCCACCAAGGACTACCCTGACGAAGTAATTAACTTCATGCGCAGCCACCCGCTCATGTACCAGGCCGTGTACCCTCTGCAGCGGCGGCCCCTGGTCGTCCGCACAGGCGCTCCCTATCGGCTCACCACTGTCGCCGTGGACCAGGTGGATGCAGCCGATGGGCGCTATGAGGTGCTTTTCCTGGGCACAGGTACCCACTGCTGCTCCCAGTCCCTCCCACGCTGGGCCCACTGGGTGGAGGGTGCTGATCCAAGGGGCCGGGACTACCTTGCTAGGGGTTGCCACAAACTTACTAAGGTCAACTCTGCTTCCTTCATCCTTTGGAGCTAGACAAGGAGACAAGGGGTAGGGAAATGCAGGGGCTGGGAGAGCAGGGAAACTGGGCATCTGGGGACCTGTGAATGGTCAGGAAAGAGGGGACAGGTGGCAGATACCTCTACATGGGTCCAGATACTGACACACATGCTCTCGTGTGCACATGCGCAGGTGTGCCCACTACAGTTCCAGTCCCTCAACACAGAAATGCCTCCAGCATCCTTTTCTCAGCTGTGCCCAAAATGAGGGTCTGGGGTGGGAGTGGCAGACCCTGGCTGTGACCCCCCTGCCTTATCTTGGGCCCCCACATCCAAGGGAACTTCTTCAACCTTGGCACAGAGCTCCTGCTCCACTGCCCTTGGGGGTTTGGGGCCCTGGTGGGGGAAGGGGCTGAGGCTGGCACCCCTTCCCCAGTGTCCTCAGCCCCACTGAGGCCCTGCCCGGCCTGTTCCAGACCACGGGACAGTGCAGAAGGTCATCGTATTGCCCAAGGATGACCAGGAGATGGAGGAGCTCATGCTGGAGGAGGTGGAGGTCTTCAAGGTGGGTGTGACACCCCATCCTATTCGTCACACCCTGGCCTCCTTAGTTTCAGCTTCTGACCTCAGACTTTAGACCTCTAGGTCAGGGCAAGGAGGGGGTCCCTAGGACCCCAAGCTGATCCCCATCTCCTTCCAGGACCCAGCACCTGTTAAGACCATGACCATCTCTTCCAAGAGGGTGAGTTTTGGTGACATGGGCCAGGGGTAGGGATGGAGCCTGTTCTTCCTTGGGGTCATGCCCTTAGCATAGGGTTGGGGAAACGGAGGCATGGAACATGATGAGGGCTGGCTGTGGGAAGGCAACTGACAAGCCCCTACCCCTGCCCTCAGCAACAACTGTACGTGGCCTCGGCTGTGGGTGTCACACACCTGAGCCTGCACCGCTGCCAGGCGTATGGGGCTGCCTGTGCCGACTGCTGCCTCGCCCGGGACCCCTACTGTGCCTGGGATGGCCAGGCCTGTTCCCGCTACACAGCATCTTCCAAGAGGTGTGGACCCCGAGGCCTGTGGAATTTTAGCCACCAGACCCAGGGCCCTGTCCTGGGAGTCTGGTGGTGCATATATTACCCTGGGGGAGTTTATGGATGGGATGCCTACCTGGAGTATTGGGGTACAGGGGCCTGGGGGGGCAAACTTGCTTGAGAATACTTGTTGAGGAGCTATCCTCATGTAGGCGGAGCCGCCGGCAAGATGTACGGCAT
The DNA here is from genome assembly GCF_006229205.1 of Suricata suricatta. Lineage (NCBI taxonomy): Eukaryota > Metazoa > Chordata > Mammalia > Carnivora > Herpestidae > Suricata > Suricata suricatta. Next base: position 18,749,120 of record NC_043711.1, read on the forward strand.
GGGAATCCCATCAGGCAGTGTCGTGGGTTCAACTCCAACGGTGAGTGTGCTGTGACTCACCACTGGGTGCTCCTCAAAGTGTGGAACCCTGCAAGGCCCATGGAGCTGCTCCCAGGGCCCCCCACTGGAAGAATTCTCATGCGGTCCATGGGCGTAAGGGGGCTTGGGATTTTGGAGATGGGATGTGCCCTTATACAGTTTGGGCGTTCCTGTATGTGCCCCTTGGCACCTGCCCCTGGCCAGCCTACAGTCTGCCCAGAGGCTATGCTGCTTTCATGCAGCGCCCCCTTGTTCCACAGCCAACAAGAATACCGTGGAGTCTGTGCAGTACGGTGTGGCAGGGAGCGCCGCTTTCCTCGAGTGCCAGCCTCGCTCGCCCCAGGCCACCGTTAAGTGGCTGTTCCAGCGAGATCCCAGTGACCGGCGCCGTGAGGTGATTTCTTGTACCCCACAGCCCCCACCGTGGATGCAGGAGTCCCCTGTGCAGTAGAAATTCCCTGTGGGTGAAATATGAGATTGGAGCCAATCTGGGGCAGCCCCCATTCTAAGAAAGCCCTTCCAAGTTCCCTTCCCTATGTGGAAATCATTCAGGTGAATCTAGTTATATGGAAACTCTGGGATTTCTGCCCTTTATAGTAACTACTTATAAGCATGCCTGTTTACATGAAAATTCATACGTGTGCTCCATTGGAGGTATACCTCATTATATGGAAACATCATGTGGTTGAACTCCAGTATATGGAAATTCTGTGGGTGTAGCCCTCATTTTATGGAAATGCCTTCCATGCATCTCTCCTTACATGGAAATTCTATAAGGATACCCCAGTCGGGTGTTCCCATTAAAAAGAAATTCTGTGTGATTGCTCCAAAATTCTCTTATTGTACAGAAGCCCCTTTATGATCCTGAGGTGGAAATGTGTGTGGATGCCTTATTCAGCTGCTATGTGGAAAACTACTGGGGGTTTTTCTTGGTATATGGAAATTCCACATGGGAGCTCCGTGGGATGGGCACAGAAGGGCTCTGCTCTGGGAACTGGCTAGGCAGCAGGGTGGTGACACAACCCCTGAGCCCCCCTCCCGCCCCCTGCAGATTCGTGCAGAGGACCGTTTCCTGCGCACAGAGCAGGGCTTGCTGCTTCGCGCCCTGCAGCTCAGTGACCGCGGCCTCTACTCCTGCACAGCCACCGAGAACAACTTCAAGCATGTCGTCACGCGGGTACAGCTGCACGTACTGGGTCGAGATGCCGTCCATGCTGCCCTCTTCCCACTGCCAGCTGTGAGCGCCCCGCCGCCGCCAGGCGCCGGCCCCCCCACACCCCCTTACCAGGAGCTGGCCCAGCTGCTGGCCCAGCCGGAAGTGGGCCTCATCCACCAGTACTGCCAGGGCTACTGGCGCCATGTGCCCCCAAGCCCCAGGGAGGCCCCAGGGGCACCCAGGCCTCCTGAACCCCAGGACCAGAAAAAGCCCCGGAACCGCCGTCACCACCCGCCAGACACATGAGGCCAGCTGTCTGAGCCCTGAAATGGGCCAGCCTAGGCCTCGTCCCTTTTAATATAAAAGATATATATATATATATATATATAAAATATCTATATTCTATACACACCCTGCCCCTGCAAAGACAGTATTTATTGGTGGGTTGTATATAGCCTGCCTCAGCGGCAGCACCGTCCAAAACTTAGACCCATGCTGGTCAGAGACGGCAGGAAACCGAGCCCACTTAACCAGGCCCAGCCAGTTGGCAGGGCCAGGCCAGGACCACATAGTCCCCAGACTCAGCTGGGAGTCTACCTGCTCAACAGCCATCGCCAGGATCGACGGGACACAGGGAGGGAGCGAGCTCTACCCGGACAGGGAATGGACTGCACACCTTTGCCAGCGTGTGCTACCGGCCTGTGCCACCAGCAGAGACGCAGATTCGAGGACTGCTTCGGAGACTGGGATTGGGGGTGGGGGGCTCAGATGCACTCAGAGAAGGGAAGAAGGGGCCGTCACAGGAGGCTGGGCCCCTGCCTGGGAGGGGGCACTCAGTCCAGGCCAGCCCCTTTCTGGGTATTTATTCTCTATTTATTGGGGACAGGAGCAGAGGAGCCCTGCATGGGCAGGGTGTACTTCCAGCCCCTCCTTCCTTCCCTGCCTGGCCACTCTACCTCCTCTTTGCTTTTTCTGGGCCACTGTGACTTGGGGGCTGGGAGAATAGCAGAGGGGCAGGTACAGGTAGGGTCAAGGGGAGAGAGGGCCATGGTGGAGGCCTGGGGCCTTCAGGGGCTCCCCAGGGCTCCCTTCTGCCCACCACTTCAGATGATGGGTGTAAATAGCTCTGGGGGGCGCTTTTGGGTAGATGGGTAGGGGCTCCTGGTGGCCCTCGGCTGCCCAGGCCACAGCCGCCCTTGGGTTCCATCTCGCTAATAAACACTGGCTCTGGGACTGGACTTCGGCTTTTCTCCTTGGCAGGGGAGGGAGGATGGGGTTCAGTCCATGCCCAGATTCTGTCCTTCCTGCCCCCCTTTATGCGGGCCTGACCGTCACTCCCACACCTCTCTTGCAAGCTCAGCTTCCATTCACTCGTTCACAGGTTTGACCATTTGTTCAACACTGCTTCCTCACCTGGCTTTGCAGTGGGCTTTGTGCCAGGCTCTAAAGCCTCAGCATTGGAAAGACAAAGCCACAGCCCTCACAGTCTGGCTTCCCCTGCCCCGAGAATTGACAAAATTCCCATCCTTCCTGCTTCCTTCCAGCCAGCTCTCAGGAGAGGGACTGGCATGAGCAAATGTGCAGAGGTGGTGAAGACCGGGACTGGTGGGGTGCCACTGGAGAGGAGGAAGTGGGGCCGGGGGCCCTGGGCCAAATTGAATGAGTCAAGCCCTGGCCGGGGCAGCTAAGAGCTGGGGAGGCCCATGGGTCCAGCAGCGCTTACCGCCATACCTGGCAGGCAAGGAGAGCCAGCTGGGGACTGGGAGGCAGCGGATGGCCCCACTTTAAATAAACCCAATAGGCAGAAACCAGATTTGCATTAGTTCAACAAACCTGGGCTCCTGCACTGCCCCAAATCCCTGCCAGGGCCCACTTTCAATATGGTGGGTAGAGGATGGGTAGAAGCTGGAAGCTGAAAGTGGCTTCTCCACTTTCAGACAACCTCACCCACCCACCCAACTGGGGAGATGTGAAGCCACCAGCCTCTGGTAGGAGCCAGTATCCATTTCCCACATGTTTAGGGACAGTCTCTAATACTCAGGATCTGAGGCCCTGGCACCCCCTCGTGGTCTCTTGGGTCTGCAGCAGAGTTGGATACTGAAAGGCAGCCAGGTTTCCCGGAGGAATCCAGCTAGGAGACTCAGGGACTCTGGAGGGAGCCTTGAGAGCCCAGGGTTTGGGTCTCTATATAGGAGGTAGGAAATCTCCAGAGCCTGGGTACTCAACGCGATAGGCTCAGTTGAATCTCCTCCACCCAGCAGTACTTCTTGTCTCGTCTGAACCTGTATACAAACCCTGGGCCCCCGAAGCTGAGGCAGACATGCCCTACAGATACCTTTGGGCAAGTTCCAGAGCACCCACAGGGAGCAAAATTCGGGAGAAGGTTTGGGGTGAGGAGTTCACTCCTCCATGCCTCTGGGAGCACCAGACCTGCTCTGGGACTTGCAGATATGTGACAACAGACCTGCAAAACATTCTCCGGAAGAGTAGGGCCATCTCTGCAGGTCAGAGACCTTGTAGTCAAGCACATATGTACAAATAGGCACAAGCCCATGCAAGTATGCACACATACAAGTATTCACATGCAGAAATGCACATGCACACAGGCACATGCTCGCATAAGCACAGGCAAAAATAGGCATGTGCATGCACTGCTCACGTACAAGCATTTATACAGCCATACACAAATACATAGATGCACATGTTAATCCACATAAGCACAGCAAGGTACATATAGAAGCACATGTGCACATGAGGGAAAACAAATAAAAGCATGTCTACACGCACGCATGTACACAGGCCTGCATAGGCATACATGTGCCTCAATGGCACAAACAGGCACATGTGTACACACAAGTATACATATGGACAAATGTGTCATGTCATTGCTTTGGTTGATGCCAGCAAAGGATAGCCGCACACACACCCAGGCACACGTAGCTGACATGTACACCCCCACCTGAAGCCTGTTGGAATCGTAGAGTTATGTAGAGGCCCCGCCCAGGTCAGATCCAGCCCTCAGTACCAGGCAAATGCAATGTCCTGCTTTCCTTCTTGACTCTGCAGAGCTGTGGAACCCTGGTCCACAGTCACCCAGCCCTTCTCAGCCACTCCCTCCTGTTTGACCCTCTGAGCCTCTGCTTTCTCATCAGTCAAACGGGGCTGATGGTGTAGGCACCCATCCACCAGGGCCCACGCGAACTTACAAAACAAGGAGCAGCACTGAGTCCAGGGCTGGACAGGGGCAGGTGCTCCTTGCTTGCTTCTCCTTCTACTCCCTGTTGCCAGCCCCACCCCAGTTGCCCCCACCACAGGGACTCAGGGTCCTATTCTCCCCCTTCTAAGTTGGACCCTATGGAACACATCTCCCTGCTCTGGCACAGGAGCTGGACTGTCCCCTGGATCTCTCTTAGAGGGTTGGGGCTGGAAGAGAGGGGTGCAGAGTCAGCAGTTGAGGGATTGGGGCCATGCCAGCCCGATTAGCAGGGCTGGGGGCCGAGCTGGATTCACCTGTCCTTGTCTCTCATTGGCTCTTGGGAACCCCTGGCTGCCAAATCCCACTAAGCAGCCCCACCATGGCCTGCACAGGTCTGTGGGGAGCCAGTTGATTGCCAGTCCTGAGGCCAGAAGGGTGCCTGCGGAGGCCTGAGGCCAGTCTGAGCCTGGCTCTGGGGCTCTCCTCCATCTAGAAGAACCAACTAACCACGCTGTTCACCGGCTGCCAGGACCATGGGGGCTGGGGCCAGTGCTGAGGAGAAGCACTCAAGGGAGCTGGAAAAGAAGCTAAAAGAAGATGCTGAGAAGGATGCTCGAACCGTGAAACTACTGCTTCTGGGTACGGGTGTAGGCCCAGGTGGGGCCACTGCCACCAGGTCAGAGGCCTGGGGGGCCAGCAGGTAGCCCTTCTGTGAAACAGGGGTGACTTGGGAAGCAGAATAACCTTGAGGCAGTTCAGGGAACAGAATGGGAGCCCTAGTCAGGCAAGGCTGGGTCTAATAGGTGATACCCCAACTCCCCAAGGCTGGATATCCCATGGAACCCCTCTCGAGAGCGCCTGCCTTCAGGCACCCTCCCCTCTGGAAAAGTCCTGTTAGGCAAGGGACAGAAACCCAGGGCTTTCATGGGAGCCCCAAATAGGGCTGCTCCGTTGGGAAGATGGTAACAGTCCTCCTGGAAGTCCACAGACAATGGCCCTCAGATTCCAGAGCTTTGTTATTGGCAGACCTAAAGAGGGTGCAGAGGTACGAAGGCCCAGTGAAGGACAGATAAAGCCATGTCCATGGTTTCATGGGTACTGAGGAGCACGGTGGGGCTGAAGCAGTGCCTCCATTCCGCTACCTCCTCACAAGTGGAAGAAGGATCTGCTTTGAAAGGGCAGTGTACATACGTTCCACCCTGCTCTACAGGGTCCTGTCAGGCAGCTGGATGCGGGCAGAGGGACCAGGCCAGAGCACACCAGGGAAGACATGGGGGCTAAGCCAGAAATCTCATTAGCTGCGCCCAAAGCTCTGGTGAGGGCAGGCTCAGAGGGGCTGTCAGCTCTGTCTTCCCCACTCAAAGGCGCTAATTCTGAACCTCTGGAGACACTCCCCTCCCCACACTAGGTGAAAAGGGGTTGACCCGGCTCAAATAATCTCCTGCATACAGTACCAGAACTCTCCACAAAGGGGCGCTCCAGTTTTTCTTTATTTTGGTCTCAGACTAATCAAGAATGTGAATACCAGGAGCCTTGGAGGTTCTGCAACACAACTGAGGTCTTTGCCCTGTCTGTCACTGCTGACATTTACAAATGTTTTCCCTCAAGGGTGTCAGGACCTTACTTTGGGGGTTGGGAGAGAAACAGGTTGGGGGGTGGGTGGGGAGGGTGTTGTGGGGAGGTACTTTCAGTGCATTTCTGAGGCGGGGCTTCCCTTCCCTTCCAGGTGCGGGTGAGTCCGGAAAGAGCACCATTGTCAAGCAGATGAAGTGAGTGCCCTTGCCCTTTCAGAGGCCTCTGGGGGTGGGTGCATCCACGGGGTCTGTCCTTTCCCACCAGTCCACTTGGCCCTGACTTGGCTCGCCCTGGCTCTAGGATTATCCACCAGGATGGGTACTCTCTGGAAGAGTGCCTCGAGTTCATTGCCATCATCTACGGCAATACGCTGCAGTCCATCCTCGCTATCGTGCGTGCCATGACCACGCTCAACATTCAGTATGGAGACTCTGCGCGTCAGGTGTGCAGGGAGACTGGCTGAGCGGGGCCTCCAGGGGCTCAAGAATGGGCTCAAGTCCACGGTCACCTCCAACCACTCCCACCCTGCCCTCAGGACGACGCCCGGAAGCTGATGCACATGGCGGACACCATCGAGGAGGGCACGATGCCCAAGGAGATGTCGGACATCATCCAGCGGCTGTGGAAGGATTCTGGTATCCAGGCCTGTTACGAACGCGCCTCTGAGTACCAGCTCAACGACTCCGCGGGCTAGTGAGAGCGCAGGAGCAGGCGGGCACTGGGGGTGCGGGCGGGGCCCTACCACACCGCTCCACCCAACCCACTCACACTCCTCGGTCTCCCGCAGCTACCTCTCCGACCTGGAGCGCCTGGTAAGCCCGGGCTACGTGCCCACGGAGCAGGACGTGCTGCGCTCGCGTGTCAAGACCACGGGTATCATTGAGACTCAGTTCTCCTTTAAGGACCTCAACTTCCGGTACGACCCCTTGAGCCCTCTCCCTTGCTCTCGCTCTGGGGGTCTGACCCCGAGTGCAGCGCCCTGAGGCTCCAACAGGTCCCGGAGACCCCATCCCTAAGAGAGCCCCTGTTCCTTCTCTGATACCCAGCCCGCAGAAAGGCCCACCCCCTCCACATGCCAGTCCTATCCGAATGTCCCCAGCCAGCATTGGGGGCCAGGGGATGCCTGTGGGCACGTTCAGGGGGCTCGATGCGCACAGGCTCAGGCCCCAGTTGTCCCACAGGATGTTCGATGTGGGCGGACAGCGCTCAGAGCGCAAGAAGTGGATCCATTGCTTCGAGGGTGTAACATGCATAATCTTCATCGCTGCACTGAGCGCCTACGACATGGTGCTGGTGGAGGACGACGAAGTGGTGAGTGCCAAGCAGGGCCTGAGACAGAAAGCCAGAGACAGGGCTGCAGGAGCGGGGAGCGTCTGAGAGGGGACATTAGTTCCAGAACAGTCTGAATGAGGACTCAAGACAGCCAGCAGCCCCGCTGAGGGGGACAGTGGAGGAAGCTGACTTGGAGCTGTCTGAGCTTGGATGACCCTGGGTGCCCTGGAGCCTGTGGGCCGCGGCCGCGCAGGGGCGGCTGCCAGTCCCTGTCTACCGGTGTCCGACAGCTTCTGCCCTCCTTAGAACCGCATGCACGAGAGCCTGCACCTGTTCAACAGCATCTGCAACCACCGCTATTTCGCCACCACGTCCATTGTGCTCTTCCTCAACAAGAAGGACGTTTTCTCCGAGAAGATAAAAAAGGCACATCTCAGCATCTGCTTCCCGGATTACGACGGTGAGAACCGCCCCCACCCCCTCGCCTGGCCGCCAGGCGGCGCCCCAACCCCATGATCTGGGCCTGCGCTTCTCCAGCCACAGGAAGGACTGCGGACCCGCAGTGAGCACGTCCCCCTTCCCCGCCAGGGCCCAACACGTACGAGGACGCGGGCAACTACATCAAGGTGCAGTTCCTTGAGCTCAACATGCGACGCGACGTGAAGGAGATCTATTCCCATATGACTTGCGCTACGGACACGCAGAACGTCAAGTTTGTCTTCGACGCTGTCACTGATATCATCATCAAGGAAAACCTCAAAGATTGCGGCCTCTTTTGAGGTGGGTTCCTCGAGATGCCCCCTGTCTTGCTCCTTGGTCTCAATACCTTATTACACCGCCTCCCCGGCTCCCCACCCCACCTCACTACAGCAGATTCCACTGCAGGTCATCAGGTACCGCCCAACTCTCCAGACCCATTCCACTGCCTGCTTCCAGCCCCCAATCCCCCGGCCCCATCCTGGCCCCTCAGGTTCCACCCTACTGCCCACAGCCCCCTCCCCTGATGCATAAGTCCCAGCCACCTAATCTCTTTTGACCTAACCCCAAACCCTGAGGTTTTACTGCTTTACAAGCCCACCTCCACAGTGCCTTCCAGCATAAGACCAATTATCCTGGAGCTCTGGGATGTTGACTAGCTTCCTTTTTTCTGTTCACAGGTGCTTGAACTCATACCCGTCCCTGACACCTGTAGACCTAGCTGCCTTTTAGTCCTAGCCCACAGGAGCCTAATAGCCCACCAGGACTCCTGGGCCCCAGCCTGTGGCCCCACCAGCCACAGACCCAAAGCCCTGGGCCCCACTAGCCTTGAGGCCCCAACCCTCCCCCGTGGTTCCCAGGTCTAGCAGAGCCCGGTGCCCCCAACCCCACTGCTGCCCTTCACGGCCTGGCTGCACTGGCCTCCAGGACCCACCCCAGCCAGCCCCAGCTAGGAGCAGGCAGGATTTGGGGCAGCTAGAGCTCACAGTGACTCAGCAGTGCTCAACTGACCAGTCTCCTTCAGGTCTCTCTGCAGGGGGCCCATGACTCACCTGGTGGGTCTGGGCTCAGCAAACAGCCCTCCCTCCCAGTTTCCTGAGAGCAGGGGGGCAGGCGGGGATCCTCCTCCGAGCAGGCCTGTTGCTGACCATCAGCCCATTCCAACCTTACCACCTCCATGTGACAAGTCTGACACCTGTCTATCCAGTGGCCAGTGACTCTCCCTCTCAGCAGCTTCAGGAGTCCAAAGTCCAAGCCAGTGTGGCCTGTGCAGCCCCAGGCTAATTCAAAAATGAGTTAATGAGTGGGGGGCAGGCCTGGGAGACCATGGGTGCCAGGAAGAGGCTCAAGTTGGACTATTCCCCATATAGCAGGCTCAGAGTACCTCCCCCAGACCCTCCACCCACAGGCTCTGCCCCCTCTGTCCTTGTCCTTGGACACCAGATCCATATCCTACCTCACACATACACACACACACCCGCCCACAGTACTCCAGGATGGTGTTTTGAGGGAGGGTACTGTTGACACCAGCTGTGGCCAATGGTCAAACTGTCCTGAGGGGTGGCTGGGGGCAGAGTCCGGTTCCCATCGATCAGCCCCAGGAAGAGGATTTGACTGAGGCCCAGGTTGGGCCCAGAGGGGTCTACCTCAGGTGGGGTCATAAGCAAACCCAGATAACCCTCTTGTCCCTCTCACCCTTTCCGTTCAAGGCCCATTCCCTGCCAGGAAAAACTGAGGGCCATGCCTGAATTTTGTCAGGGACAAAGGCTCATGTCCCTATATCCCTGCTCCCCACTTCCTCATCAAGCCTCGAGTCCTTGCTGATGCCTGTGGGCCAGGACCTGTGCTGCATAGGGGGGTGGGGGTTCTGTCTTCAAGGCCAGAGCACGATCCACACTCCCCTCAGATAGATGCACAGACTCAACAATAAACCTTTGCATCAGGCCCAGCTGTCCTTTCTTGTGGGGAAGGGAAGAACATTAATTATCATGAGTTATGGGCACTTATTAAGGGTCCAGTGTTAGGCTGGACATGAGTGAGAAGATCATCCCTTCCAGGGAGAAGCGCCTAGCCAGACATGTCAGGGGCACTCTTGGGGACACGGCACCAGCCTGTGCCTCCTGAGAGGGATTGAAGGGGAAAGGAGCCCTGGGAAATGTTCACAGGGGCAATCTTGGATCAAGAAGTTCTGAGGTAGAGGCTTATTCTGGCAGGGAGAGTAGGGTGTGCAAGGCCCAGAAAGAGGGGCTTGTGGGTCATAGTTCAATAGGGCAGGAGCAGGCGAAGGGGCTCTTGGGTGGGGAGACAATGGGAAGGTGCCAAGTGTCAGTCTGAGGGCCTGGGCTTCCTCCAGAAGATGATGGGTCTTGGAAGCCCTTGAAGCTAAGACACAATAGCAGGGCTGGGATTCGGGTGAGGCAAAAGAAGCACTCACCTTTGGGTGCAAAATTCAAGGTAGTGCCAAAAAGTTCAGTAATCAAGATAAATAATTTTTTTTTTAATTTTTAACTTTTTGTTTATTTTTTGAGAGAGAGAGAGAGAGAGAGAGAGAGAGAGAAAGAGAGCATGAGCAGAGGAGGGGCAGAGAGAGAGACAGAATCACAAACAGGCTCCAGGCTCTGAGCTGTCTGTCAGCACAGAGCCCAACGTAGGGCTTGAACCCACAAACCTTGAGATCATGACCTGAGTCAAAGTCAGATGCCCAACTGACTGAGCCAACCAGGCGCCCCAAGATAAGTAATATTTTAATGCAATACTTTTTATATTCAAAACTACTGCAAAAAAATCCCTCATGATAAACAAAATATCAAAATTTTAAATAAAGACAAGGTCCAAGAGACCCTCTGCCGAGCTATATTGGAGCCTGAGGCAAAAGGAAAATGTCCACTCCTACATACGTTGTTGTGTGTTTTTAATGGTAAAATTTTTATAGAACATTAAAATAGCTGAAAAAAATTGAAAGTAGGTATATTAAAACTCAACATTATTTTAAGCATAACTATTTTATCTATATCTAAGACAATTTTTAATCTTATTTTCCTGGGTTAATGGAAATAAATCAGCAATAATATTTTACAACTCTGTTTCTGGAAAAAATAATCATTAACATTTTTCATGAAAGCAGCTATATAGGGGCACACATTTTTCCTGGAGGCCAGTGTGAGAGGGCGTGGGGAGGAGGGCAGTGGGGCTGGAGGACCCACGTGGAAGAGACATGTCCTCTTACCCCGTGGGGCAGGAATCTGCAGATGGGGCTCAGCCACAACAGTCTAGATCTGTGCTATTTAACCAAGTGCATGTGACGCCCCCAGCAAGCTGGGCTGCAGGAGTGTTGAATGGACTGAGCTTTCCAGACCCGTGGCCACTTGGGGAAGGAGATGTCCAGGAGGCAGACAGATACCTGGGGCTGGGCAGCATCCCCAGTGTCCAGGTGGAGGGTGCAGCTGTGAGCCGGAAGTGAGCCAAGAGTGGGGGAGTGAGGGTGCCCAGACCTGAGCACAGGGTGGTGGTGGTGGGGGCACTGGATGGATTAAGGAGCTCTGGCGCACTGGTGCTGCTCGGAGGCCTGAGGGAAGGATGGGACTTGGGCCAGGGGTTTGCGGCCCTCACTGTGTGGTCTTGGGCCTGGATGAGCCAGGGCTGCTCACTTCCACTAAGGACCCTTTGATTGAGTGGTTTACTGGAGTGAGGTGGGGCAGGGAAATAACCTTGGGATTTAGAGGGGAGAGGCAAGGGAGAAGCGCTGGAAGTGGAAGTCGTAGGCTCGGGAGGGAGGAAGCTGTCGGGAGAGGGGGGCTAATGGGGTCTTCCACATAGTCACCTTGTCTTAGAAATAAAGTAATGAGCTCCCAGCCTTCCTGCGCAAAAGGCAGAGAGAAGCCCAAACACCAGGCAGGAGCTGGACCCCACCTTCTGGGGAGTCCCCTCCACACACAGTTCTGACCCCAGGGTCTGGGATTCAGGACTGGCATTCCTGGATCCCAGGGTCTGGGGATGCTGCCTGGCCTCAGGCTGCCCTGCCCATGGCCACAAGAATGCTGGGGGAAGGGGGAACTGAGTCTCTCAGCTCAAAGCCTCCTTGGCCTCACTCACCTCACCAGTGTAATTATACCCTACAGAGCGGGATCAATGGGAGCCCGATGCCTGATTCACAGTTGAGGGCAGAGGATCAGAGCTGGCCCAAAGCCAGCACAGTGGCTACACCCTACTCTTGTAGGTAGGGGTCATTTACCCTGGGCACCTCCAGTCACCATCATCCCTGCATGATCTACAACCTCAAGGTGCCCCTGAGGGCCCTCACCGTCTTCAGCTCTGGCTCTGGCGGGACTAACCTGGTCTGTCCACTGACCAGAGATTAAACAAGCCTAGTGCACGGTTAATGCCGCTGACGTCAGGGCCTGGTTGGGTGGCCACTGGGGGCTTGGGCCCTCCCCACAAGCAGTAACAGAGCCCATGTGACCTGGGCTCATTAAGCCGCTTCAGTGGCCAGAGAAGCTGGGGGCCAGATCTCAGGGCAGAGAGGGAGGGCATGGCAGGACTGTGGGAGGAGGCCTCAGGCAAGAGGTCATCAGCTCTGGGGACCCAGACCGGGGGAGGGCTGGACAGGACTGTCTGCCTATGGGTCCCTCTATACTTCCACACCCTGTATTATACCAACGAAACCCCTGCTTGTGCCCAAAGAGGAGCCTCCCAGACATCAAACTGGGCAGAACATAGAAGCTATGGGTGTGGGTTCTCAGTCCTGGGTTGTGGAGATGAGAACCATCCTCTCCTAGGAGGCCTTGAAGCCCCGCACATGACCAGGCCAAGTGTCCTGCCCCTATACACAGCCCTCCACCTATTGGTGCTAATCCCACACTCATACTTGCTTTTGCCTGTAGCCAGGCTGTTTCCTCCATCCAGATGCCCTTTCTCTTCCCCACCCTGGCATGTGCTTCTTCCCCTTGACAGAGCCAAGCCCATGGGTTGCTTCTGCATCAGGCTTTTCCTGATTCATGCCCTCCAACCTGGCTGGAGCTTTCCTGTCTAGATGACTCAGAGAGAGCACTTAGAGACACCGAGGCTGTGTAGTGGGATGGCAAGAGCGGCCACATTAACTACAGGAAGAATACCATCTTCTTCTTCCTATTTTTTTAATGTTTATTTAAATTTTTTAAATGTTTTATTTATTTTTGAATCAGAGAGAGACAGAGCATGAAAGGGAGAGGGGCAGAGAGAGAGAGGGAGACACAGAATCTGAAGCAGGCTCCAGACTCTGAGCTGTCAGCACAGAGCCCGACGCAGGGCTTGGACCCATGAACTGTGAGATCGTGACCAGAGCCTAAGTCAGATACTTAACCCACTGAGCCACCCATGCACTCCTAATGTTTATTTATTTTTGAGAGAGAGAGAGAGAGAGAGAGAGAGAGAGGCAAAGCATAAGTGGGGGAGGGACAGAGAGAGAGGGAGACAGAATCCAAAGCAGGCTCCAGGCTCTGAGCTGTCATCAAAGAGCCCGATGTGGAGCTTGAACCCACAAGACATGAGATCATGACCTGAGCCGAAGTCGAATGCTCAACCGACTGAGCCACCTAGGCGCCCCTTCCTATTTTTTTTTTTTAATATTTATCCATTTACTTTTGAGAAAGAGAGAGTGAGCTCAAGTGGAAGAGGGACAGAGAGAGAGGGAGACACAGAATCCAAAGTAGGCTTTAGGGTCTGAACTGTCAGCAAAGAGCTGGATATGGGGCTCAAACTCACGAACCGTGAGATCACGACTTGAGCTAAAGTCAGATGCTTAACCAATTGAGCCACCCAGGTGCCCCTCAGAGGCCATCTTCTATTTGGGTGTTGAAGAAGTAAGAGCCTGCAGAGAAAGTCAGGCAGGGTCAGGAACCAGGAAGGCAGGGGGCTAAGAAGGGGAAGGCTGGTGTGTTCTGAAAACAACAGGAACACATGTGGCCAGCTGGGTGCTTTGGGGGAGGGGGTGGCAATTGGGACAATGATCACATTGGGAGAATGTCAGGGAGGCCAGCTGGGTGTGTGAGGGAGGACCTGCAGGGTTATCTGAGGAGTCAGTGGGTACAGATGCTGGGCTCTGGGGAGGACTGGGTTGGAGGTGAAGATGGGGCCTCATTGTTGGAGCGGGGTCTTGGGGCACCATGTGAATGATGTGTCAGGAGACGTGACATGGTGAGAGGAGGCAACCTGGCTAGTAGCCGAGAGGACATGATTGAAGAGGGAGGAGAGCAAAGGGCTACCAGCACTCTGGAAGGAGAGTCTTAGCCATCCTGATACCCTAAGTTCTTTTCATGTGTCTGGCAATCTCTTGGGCCTGTGTCTCAGGTTCTGGAGATGGGGGAGTAGATGTGAGGGCTGGGCTGAGAGCTGAGATAAAGCTCCCCCCAACCCTTGACTCCAGGTGGCTGCCCCCACCACACTGCACTGCATGGATGGACATTCCCTCCGGTCTCCGGGAGAAGGCACCCGGCAGCTCTGAGTCCCATCCTGGCTGCCAGCTGTCCTGCCACCACAGGCTGGGCTGGGAGATTCGGCAGGTGGCGGGAAAGGCCTCAGGGCTGTGTTTGCCCTGGCCAGGGCCCAGACCTAGCATCAACAAACAGGCAGCCCCTCCCCCATCCTGGCCACAACTGGTCTGGCCCAGGACCCCACATCATGTTGCCTTCGGACCACCCACAGCAGCCCAGCCCAGCCTGTCCCTGCTCCCTCCAGTCAGGATGGAGGACCCCAACACCCACACGCTGGGTGACCTTGATGGCAGGCCTGGCCCCTCAGGAACTGCCAATGGGAGCATTCAGCCCTTTGTAACTGGCTTCTGTGAGCATCCAGGATATATGTGGCTGGACGGTGGGGGAGGCAGACCCCGGTCAGTACCTCTCCTACTGACTGTCCAATGGGCAGTCCTCAAGCCCCTTTGGAGGATGAGGGACTTAGGGTCCCTCATGACCAAGGTATGCTCTCATCTGGGAATTATACCAGCCCCAGATCGGGAGGGAAAGCCAGTGCCTTCTTATTTTTCAGCCATCAGAAGTACAGGAGCTTGAGTGCTCTGAGAGAGTGCCACCATCCCAATGCCTTTCCCTTTAGCCTTCCCAGCTCCCTGGCACTCCCAGCCAAAGCTGAGTCTCCTGCCCTCAACTCACATCTTCCCCTTCATCCACTTCCCTCAGGCCAGAGGAGAGGACAGAGCCATTTCCCTGTGACACAGAGGGAAACTGAGGTAGGCTAGGGCTTGGCTGTGGTGGTGCTGTGAGTCAGTAGGAAGAGAATCCAGGAGTCCTGACTCCCAGCCCAGGGCAGGGGAGAGGTTAGGCCTGTCCCCTGAAGTCATTCCCCCCTACCAGGAGCGGGGCAGACATGACACAGAGACGTCTAGCTTGGCTAGGAACAGCAGAGGCCATGGGATTAATCGGATCAGAGCCAGTGGCTGAGAAGCAAGGGACACAGCTGTTCTGGGATGCCCCCCCCCCCCAGCTCATCCCCAAGGTCAGGCCTCTCCCAGCTCCCTGCTGGCTAGGCCTGGGGACCTTTAACACCAACCACCCACCTCTGAGCACCAAGGTCTTGGGTGGGAGGCAGGCAGGGGTGGGATAGGAGCCCCTAGCCAATAACAAGACACCCTAAAACCCCTCCTCCCAGGGCACTAAGTCCCAGGCCCCACTTCCCATGGGCAGACACAGCTGTCAATTACTCCTTAGAAATAAGGAAATGGGAGGCATGGCCAAGGAAGAGCCCCTCAAGGTGAAGCATAAGCCCAGCGTTGCTCCCCTCCCGTCCTCACTGACCCTGTCTGTTCCAGCCTCCATCTCTTCTGAATATCTGGGATGAAGATAGAATTGATGCAGGAAGCCCCCATCCTCACCCCTATCCCATCTCTGCTTGGGAAGAGTAAGGCAAGCAGAAAAGACATTTTGTGTCTTGACTGATGTCCGAAAGCACCCTTTACCGAGGTTAAGCACTGCTCTGTTCCCTTCTGGCCTCAGGGAGGTGGGAGCAGAGAAATTTCAGGGGTTAAGGGGGCACTCGGAGACCTCAGAGAGAATCTACTCTAGACTGAAGCGTTCCTTTCACAGGACTCAACTGAGCCCTTCCTGGAGCAGCTGCTCTTCTACCTACCGGCTCTTTAGCGCTCTGGCTGCCCCTTTGCTCCAGGCGGGCAGGGGGCCCCCGCCGCTCCCCAGACCAGCCCCTCCTCCCGCCAGCAGCCTGGGATTGGCGGGCCGGGGGCGGGTCAGGGGCGGAGCCGGGCGCCCTTCATCCCCCGCCGCTGTGCTCAGCCGGGAGCAGAGCGGACAGCGCCAGCCTGAGCGGAGCACCGTGCGTCCCCACCCACCCGGCCAGGTACCGCTGGGGGCGCCGACCCCCAGTCCAGGGCACCGGGCGGGCAGAGCTCCACTGTGCACCCTCCCGTCCGTAGCCGGGCTCTGGGAAGCTCCTCTCACTCGTCCCCTCCCGGGCAGACGCCCAGCCTCCAGCTAGCCAGAACCCCGCGCGCTCCGGGCTCAGGTCCGGGACCGGCCACTCAGGGCTCAGTTCTGAACTTGAACTGGTATCCTGGGAAAGGCATTTCGCCCCCTCGGGGCCTGAGGGCAGGGCCGGGAGGGACAGCAGGAGTGAGCAGCACTCGGGGCTGGGGCCACAGAGCGTCTTGTGGGCTCAGACGGTGAGCGATGGGCTTCCCGAGGCAGGGCCCGCGGGAACCAGCTGGAGAGGGTCCCCGAGGGGGATCTAAGAGGGCCCGGGAGCCGGCTCTGGAGCGCTGCCCCGACGGGCGCCTGACAGGCAAATCTGCCCGGCTGGCACACCGAGAGCCTGGGTATATTTAACCCGGCTGCGTTGGGCAGGGGCTTGAGGGCAGATCGGGCCAGGCTGCCTGAGGGGCCGCGGGGCACATGTTGGTCCCAGAGCCCGTGCCATTTGCAGCCGGGCCAGCGGGCACGGCAGGCACAGGGCGCGTGTGGCTCCCTGGCCTGAGGGCGGGGCTCTGTGTGCTCTCCTTGCTGCCTCATTCCTCAGTGGGGGTATGAGAGCTGGCGCGGCTCACGCGGGCGGAGGGAAAGGGACCAAAACCGGGTTTGCAAGAGCCCGCCCCCGCTCCATTGGCCCCTTCAATTGGCCACGGCCAATGCGTGCGTTTGTTTACACCGGGGGGAGGGGGAGATCAGGGGCGGGGCCTGTGGGAATCCTCCCTCTCCCCGACGTTGACCTGAGCCCTGAGCTCAGGTGTAGGCTCTAGGACAAGTCTGAAAGGGACTCAGTCAAAGGTCCTTGCACCTTGCACCCTGGGGGACTCCTCGACGCAGGTCCATCCTTCCTTCAGTGGCGCAGTCCTGTCCTTCCTTCCATGACTGCTTTGGGCCACTGTCCTGTCCCTGGAAGAGGCCTTTGGACCTTCCACCCCTTTCTCTTCAGTAAACAGTCTGGCATGGGAGTTCAGTTCCTTCGAGAAAGGAAGAAAACTCTTCAGAGCTTCTCACTCTGGAGCATAGAAAGCCGAAGAGACCTGGGGACAGTTCCATTTTGAGATGGGGAAGTTCTGCACAACCATGGAAGTCTTCCTGCAGGAAGCACTAGATGTAGGAGGAATCAGGGTGGTTGAGTCTAGGCCTGGCACATCTCCAAGAGAGCTGGAATGACTGAAATCATTCCATGAGAGTCTCTGAGCCCTTGGGGTTGGGGACAGGGGGCTGGTTCTCTGGGGAGGGGAGGGGTATAGTTCTCAGAACCTTACTCTGTGTGGGCTCATAGAGCCATGTCCTCACTGGCTTCTCAAACCACTCTTTCTTCAGTACTGGTTCTTTTGGCCCTCGTCCCAACAGCCCCACACACACCCCAGGCCAGGGCTCCAGGTGGCCAGATACCATGAGTATCGGTTGCTCCTGTCCTGGTGCCTGCTGCCCTAGCAAGTAGCCATGGAGCCTTGGGCAAATAGAGAAACTGAGGCACAACAGGACGGGCTGAGTGGTCCACGGTCTCTGAGTAGTATCAGGGAAGGTTTTTGAGCTAAACTAAGTGCACCCTGAAAGTCCAGGCTGGGTGCGGAAAAAACAGGCACTCATTCTGAGGAGATAGCATGTTTTAGGGGAGTGGATGGCTGCAAGGGAGGTACAGTTTGGTATCTGTGTGCACAGAAAGACTGGGTGGGATGTGTATACTAATGCTGTAGTAAGATAGGAGCCCTGCAGGCACATGGTCTAGTTTAGACATGGCCA
The DNA here is from genome assembly GCF_006229205.1 of Suricata suricatta. NCBI lineage: Eukaryota > Metazoa > Chordata > Mammalia > Carnivora > Herpestidae > Suricata > Suricata suricatta. The sequence goes on from NC_043711.1 coordinate 18,767,046, forward strand.
GGTGCCAGGGACCACTTGGAGCTGGGCTGAGATGGGCTGAGGGTTTGCCAAGGACCTTGAACCCATTCTATTCATTTTACAACATTTACTGAGCACCTACTATATGCCCTACAAACATTCAGTCTGGTGGGTGGAGGGCTGGCCTTTGACTCTGGATAAGAAGACAGATGCAGGGAGGGGGAGCATCTTAGAGGACAAGGCGGGGCTTCTGGGGGCCAAAGGGAAGGACCAGCTGCTGGGGCAGGAGGGGCTTTCCGGTCAGCAGCCTGGGGTGCCTTGGTTTTGAATTTCCGCTCTGCGGGCCACGTCCTGTACACAGCCTCTCAGCCGGCACGTCTGCACACGTGCGTGGCTGCTGAGAATGGGGGTCACTTCAACTGACCATCAACTCTGTGTATCTTTTCCATTGTGTGGGTATACAGTGCTGGACTGGGGACTGGTGAGCTTTCCAGCTGGGCCTGGCCATGCGGCCCTACTGGGCTCAGACCCACCATCTGGATGTCCCTGCACATAGCTAATGGAGGCAAAACCTTGAAGGAACCTGCCAATGCCGTGGCAGCCTTCTTGTGGGGTCCTCCTGGGTTCTGTCTGGCCATCCCTGCGGTGCCCACTGGGCCTGCTGCCCACTGACCTGGGCCTCTGGCTTCCTCTTCCCTCTCACTCCTTCTGGGGCTCTCTCTGTCTTTCACTGGCTGTAACCCTGTCTCCCTATCTCTTTTTCCATTTAGCTATCTCTGGCTGGTTGGCCATCTCTGCCTCTCAGCTCTCTGGTTGTCTGTCTCTCTCTGTCTCCCTGTCTGAATATCTATCCACCTCTGTGTGTGTGTGTATTTTCCTGTTTGTGTACCTCTATATCCATCTGCATTTCTCTATCTCCCTGTGTCTCTCTATCTCTTTCTGTCCAGATCAGTAATCATGGACACATGCACTACATGTATGTGTTTTCTGTCCTTCCTCTTTACCTCTCTTTTCCCTCCCTCTGCCTCTCTGCATCTGCCTGACATTGGATGGTGCCTCTCCTCCAGGCCAACCTTGCCTTTAGCCTCTCCCCCCTTCCACCAGGGTCTCCAGTGAGTCCTGAACTGCCCCAGGCCCCTGCTCCAGCTTTCCTTGGGGCCAGAAGTCCGGCTGTCCAAATATTTGGCCGCCTCCAGGGGATTCCGGGTCAGCAGGGAGGAGGATGGGCTGGCTGGCTCGGGGTCTCCCCTGCCCCTGGGGGGCCAGAGGCACGTGATGTCCTGTCCTTTGCCTTGGCTGGGCCTCGGGCTGCACGTCCTCTCAGCAGGCTGGCAGTGGGGGGAGGGGGCTGCTGCTGGCTCTGGCCCAGTCTTGAACCAAGAGGTTCCAGCTGTAGCCTCCACTGGGGAGGGTCCTGGGCTGGGTGGGAGGGGAGGCCTAGGGGTCTGGGGCTAGGCCCAACTCTAAGCATCTGTTAGGTGTCTAGCAAATGTACCCTGTCACAGGAAAGTCCAACTTCCGGCCCCAGCTGGGCCCCTCAGATCCTCCTAGACACTTCCGGATGCCCAGAACACAGAAGCACAGACCCCCACCCCCCGCCCCACCGCACACACACACACACCAGGGCCAGGGAGCTAGACGATGAGGGATTGCTGTTGCCGATACATCAATGTTCTGGGCCCTCTTCCTGTCCCTTCCTGTCCCTCTCCTCCATACCGTTCCACTCAGTACCAGCCAGCCGTTACCATGCACTGGCCATTTGCTCAGTGTTGTTGGCGATGAAGGAGCAGTGGATGGGGAACTGGATCTAGTGAGGTCAAAATCTGGAGTTGTGGGTCTAGAGGAAGGGCTAGGGGTGCACAGGGCTGTAGTATTCTCCTCTGTTCGGAACACCCTCTCACATGCTCTATCCCTAGTCCCCTGACCTCAGCAATCATCTCTTCGCCAATCCCTGGGGCTGTGCCTTGAGAACATATAATTCAGACATGTCCATTGAATCTGGTTTCCTTGTTGACTGATAGCTTGTCCTAAGATGGTGTTCTCCCTCTAAAGCCTGAAGAAGCAGGTGGGCAGGGAGCCTCAGCCAAGGAGGGGACTAAGGATGGCTGAGCTGGAACTGAGGGCAGCCTTCAACCCTGAGCCTTCAGGGATAACCACAGTAGCCCCTCAGGCCAGGCCAGCTGCCCCTCCCCTGAGATCTGGGCTGAGGCTAGGACTGCCCATGCACCAGAAGCCTGGGGACCATGGCAACAAGTTTCATAGGTCTGTGCCTCCATCAGCACAGGTAGCCCCAGGACTGAGGGAAAAACAGCGTGGATGCCTCTCTGTAGCCAGCCTGCTATTGCAGACCCATTTGTGTCCCTGAGCATTAGGGGGGAAAGCAGGGCTCAAGTCCCTAGTGGTTCCAAGGACCTTGATCCTGGGACAGAGAAGTGTGTGTCCCACAGCAGCTGATGCAAGCAGGCCCTATGGTGGCCTGGATTTCTGGGCCTCGAAATCTTTAATTAGCCAAACTCAACACCTGCCAAGGTGTGCCTGACAAATTCTCACCCTGTGATGCCCGCGTGGGTGAGCGTTACCTGCAACACTATCCCTGTGGCTCCTGGCCTCTCCTGGCCCTTATCTCCCAGCAGAGCAAACAGGGCCCAGGGCAGTGGCCTAGGCCATTGATTTCCTGCCCAAGTTCATGCAGCACCTATGACAGATGCCATTCTCATGATCTGCCCAAGGTCATCGTGATATCCCCACACTAGAGCCTGACCCCTTTCTGGGAGCCCATGCTGGGATGGTCTGGGATGAAGGCCTTGGAAAGGAGCCTCACTCTGTCCCCGGCTTTGCCAAACTTCATGAGACCCCTGGAGGATAAGAGGACACTGAGGTCCTGAGTGGGGAATACTCTGCCTGTGGTCACACAGTAAGGCAGGGCCAGGCCAGGACTCAGACTCCAAATATCCACTGTGGACTTTCTCAACAGCTGGTCAGATTCTGCTGGCAGCTTTCATTAGGCAGAGACTATCCCCGAGTCCACCCTGACTCTCTGATACAGAGGAGCCTGGGAGGTGGTAGGCTTGAAGAATGGGAGCTATCAGAAATGGGAGCTGCCAGCCTCAGGGAATGGCTGGGGGTCCACATGTCAGGGTAGCCCTCTGCTCTGGCCTCTTAGCCCTTAGCCCTGCCCTACACTGAAGTACAGACTCCTTGACCTGGCCTTCAAAACTTTGTCAGGTTTGTCTATAGCCATGGAACCTTCCTTCCGCCTCACACCACACCTTAGAGCCTTTGCCCACGCTGTGCCCTCTGCTGAAGGCACTCTTTGCTATTCCACACTTTTGAGACTCCTCCCAGAATTTCAGAACTGGCTCCATCACCTCCTCTGCCAGGAAGCCTTCCTTGATGCCTATCTACCCCCATTTTTTGAGCCCTAGCCCTCTGTGGCCCATATTTAGTTGATGCAGGAGCCATAGGGTGGGGGCTATATTTGGGGATTTTTGTCCTTTCCAGACCAGAAACCGTTTAGGGAAAGATATTCCACGTCGTCTCTGGAATCTCAAACCAGCCCAAGACCTAGCAGTGACCGGTTGTGAGTATCAGACAGGCTGTGAAGGTCTAGGCTTAAGTCCTGCTGGGGGGATGGGGAACCTGGAGACAGGAACTCAGGGACTTTGGCCATGACCATGCCATGGGCTGTGGTCTCCCTGGAGGTAGTGCTGGCTGCTAGGGAAGGATCTTAAGGCAGAGAAGGGTGCTTTGTCCAAGCTGCCAAATCAGCACACTCTGTGGGCCTGTCCCAGCCTGCCCAGGGTGGGAGGCCTGAGAAGGGAACCCGAGCTGAGAGCCAGGGGGCACTCTGGAGTGACTCTGGAGATGAGGTGCTGGCATCTCCATATGCAGCTGGAATCCTTGGAGAGGTGCTGATGGTGAGGCTTAGGGTAGGGGCATGAAGACAGGCTGACTTCAGGGATTCTCGTCCAGGGGAATAGGGCACAAGAGATGTTCACATTGTCATGGTCCTGAACAGACAGGGCTGGAGGTGAGATGGGTCCAGATGCCAGCATCAGAAGAAGGAGAGGCAGGCCGAGGAGGCCCAAGGATTCCAAGTGTGAGGTCCCCAGGACCAAGGTGCCTGGGATCTGAATTCTAGCCTGGGGCTGCCTGGGGCAATGGTGGGCTTGTCCTCTGGTCAGTTCTGTGTGTCTGCTGCCTCCAGGACACTGGGGCCTGACGCCTGAACCCAGCTTCCTGTCCCTACACATAGATGTCTGGTGTTCTGGGTTCTAGCAGACCTGAGACTATCAGGATCCAGAGTGGGGATGGGGGATTCAGAGTGGGATTCAGGATTCCCCAGCAGAGCGGGTGCGCCGGCATCAAGACTAGGCTCTGATAGGAACACCTGGCTGACTCAGTTAGTAGAGCATGCCACTCTTGATCTCAGAGTTGTATGTTTGAGCCCCATGTTGGGTGTGGTGATTGTTTAAACATAAAATCTTAAAAAAAAAAAAAAAAAGGCTAGGCTCTGGCTGAACTGCATGGCGGTGCTGCCCCCTCCCTGGTCTTGACTAGGGCCTTAGCTCTCCTTCTGACCTATCTGGCTTTCAGGATGTCCTTATAGATCATGGGACACTGTGCCCAGGTGCATTCTGAGCATGGGGTAGGTGGCTCCAGCTCCAGTGATGGTGGGTGGGGGGGGGGAGGGGAGCTGGCTCCTTAGAGGCCCCGAAGAGCCATGCCCAGAGGGCAGGGAAGCAAGGGCTGATCCAGTGGCTCCGGCTCCTCTGTAGCTGCCTAAGACCCTGAGTGTCTGGCCTAGGGTTCTAGAAAATGGGGAACCTGGGGTGCCTGGGTGGCTCAGTCAGTTAAGCGTCTGACTTCAGCTCAGGTCATGATCTCACAGTTTGTGGATTCGAGCCCCGCGTCAGGCTCTGTGCTAGCTCAGAGCCTGGAGCCTGCTTTGGATTCTGTTTCTCCCTCTCACTCTGATCCTCCCCTGCTTGTGCTATCTTTCTCTGTCTCTCAAAAATAAATTTAAAAAATTTAAAAAATAAAAAAAAAAGAGAGAGAGAAAATGGGGAATCTGCTCAAAGAGTCCACTACTGCAGGGTGGTCACCTAAGGGGTAGGGGGATTCCCCTAGCAGGGGAGGAGAGGCTTGAAGGAGAACATGGCTCTGAGGCCATGGCTGTGTACAGAGTAAGGCCTGTGTGGCCCAAAGAATTCAGCCCTGAGACACTCATTTCTTAGGAGGCCCCTTTAGGGCCCTTTGCAGCCAGGCGGGCAGGGCCCAGGTGTCCAGCCACCCAGCACCGCCTCAGGCCTCCTGGCTCCGGGGGGGTAGCCTTTGCGCCTGCCGTTCCCAGCGCCAGCTCTCAGACCACAGAAGGCCTTTTGTTCTGGCTGCCAGCAGTGCCCGCCGGGCGGCTGGGAACAGGGCCCACAGCCCTCACCCTCTCCCAAGGCCTCTAGCCGTCGGGCAGTGCCATTCTAGGTTGGCTAGGAGGCCCCTGGCACATAGGGTCAGTACAGGAAACCGTCTCCCGGTGTTAATGTCAGGGAGGGGGTGTCAGTCCAGGGCCCACCCCCAGCTCGAGGTCTGGATGCCTGGGACTCAGCATCTTGGGGTCCAGGCACCACTGGGCTCTGAACTCAGGTCATCCAGCTGATCCTCACTTCTCAGATGGAGAAACTGAGGCCCCAAGGGCTTGCCTGGGCTGGTATGTGGGTGGCAGGGGGAGCACTATGTACTGGCCAAGGTGTCCCCTCAGGATGTCCTGAAGAACTCAGGTATCCGAGCTCCACTCCCCGAAAAGCAAGTCCCAGGGAGGCAGTAGACACAGCTGCCTGTGCACATAAGTCCTGAGTGAGCTTCTGGGAGGTCCGATATGCTGTAGACTCCCTAGGGGAGGCTGGGCCGTGGATCCTGGGAGAAGGGATAACCAGAGGGACCATTGCTCTGCAGACCTTGGACTGTGTTGGTGTGAGAGCCAGTGTTCCAGGTGGTGGCCCTGACCATGGAGGCACCTCTGCAGACGGAAATGGTGGAGCTGGTACCCAACGGCAAACACTCCGAGGGGCTGCTCCCAGTCACTACACCCATGGCTGTCAACCAGAGGTGAGCAGAGGAGGGACCCAGTCATGGCTCAGGGCAGAACAGGGTGCAGAGCAAGGGCTGGTGCTGAGCCGCCTTCTCTGGCCTGTGTCTGCAGGGTCGAGGGTCCTAGACCGAGCTGTGTCGAGGGCGAGGGCTTCCTACAGAAAAACTCCAGCAAGGAGCCGCACTTCACAGACGTGAGCTGGGAGCACAATGGGGGGTAGGGGAGTTGGGAGATTTCATGCATTAACAAAGTTCTCTGAGGCAGCGACAGGAGGCTAAGGGACAGTGAGGGGGAATGCTGGGATGCCCTCCATGCTTCACTGACTCCCATCCCCCCCGCCCCTCCCATCTCACTCTGGTGCCTGCAGTTTGTGGGGAAGACTTCATTTGGGATGTCAGTGTTCAACCTCAGCAACGCCATCATGGGGAGTGGCATCCTGGGGCTCGCCTATGCCATGGCCAACACGGGCATCATCCTTTTCCTGTGAGTGCCCTCAGTGAACCCTCTAAAGACAGGAGCCCTAAACAGTCCACCAACCACGACTTCCCAGGACCCAGGCTACGGTGGGTGGGCTCAACCCAAACCATGGCTAAAAAACCGGCCATGGCCAGACAATATCCCTCATTTCCCGGTAAACCCACTGAGGTTACAACACAGGCAAGCCTAACAGACCTGGATCTATACTTCTACCACCCTTTACACATGATGAACGAAACCCCATGGCCAGACCTTGTGTGGACACACGCGTCCTTACCTGGGAGCTCTGCCCTGCAGTCTAAATGGAAAATAGGTTTATTCTAAGAACTCAAGGAGGTAGTGCTCAGAGGGCCCCTTCTGGGTCCTGGTTTATCCTGGGTCAAACCAGGTGGCATTTGCCCCTACCAGGGCCAGTTGAGCTTGTATCCACACCTGTTGGGGGTTCAGACACCTGGGTCACAGACCCACACACCCAGGCCTCCCTGAGATCATTGCCCCTGCTAGCCAGGAAGCCCCCAGTGGCTTCTTTTTGTCCATCTTCCCCAGGTTCCTGTTGACAGCCGTCGCCCTGCTCTCCAGCTACTCCATCCACCTGCTACTCAAGTCCTCAGGGATCGTGGGTGAGCCCCCAACCCAGCTTGGAGCAGGGGAGGGCTGGGCTGAGGAGAGCACTCCTGACTATTTGACTCCCTGCCCCCACAGGTATCCGTGCCTATGAACAGCTAGGCTACCGTGCCTTTGGGACTCCGGGAAAGCTGGCAGCGGCCCTGGCAATCACACTGCAGAATATTGGGGGTGAGTCTGGCAGGCAGACCGAGGCAGGCAGTGAGCAGGTGGGTGGCCTGAAGACTGGCTGGTTTGGTTGACCCCAGCCCACCCCTCTCCCCCCAGCCATGTCCAGCTACCTGTACATCATCAAGTCTGAGCTGCCTCTTGTCATACAGACCTTCCTGAACCTGGAGGAGCAAACTTCGTGAGCCCCAGGGTGGGGCGGGGCTGGGTGAGGGTGGGAGGGAGGCCTTAGTCTAATCCTTCATGTGTGCCACTGGCCCTGGGAACCCAGGCTGAGCTAGTGGGAGAGAGGAGACAGTGCCCATGAGTGACTGCTGGAGGGGCAGAGAGCTGCCAGCAGAGCTAACATTCAATCTACACTCATTTAGGAAGCACCTAGGGGGACCCCCTAGGAGGGACAGATGGGGCAAGAGGTGGGGTGAGGCTGAGGAAGCTGGGATCCACCTGGGCCAGGACCCAGCCTATGAGAACGGGAGGACCTGAGAGCCTCAGGCTTAGCTCTAAGCACCTGCTATTCCTGAACATGGCTTGGGTTTTAGCCACCACCCCCCTTCCCCCGAGAAATTAAGCCCATGGTGTCCCAGTTGCCCAACATCAGTTTAGCCAGGGCTGATGGAATCAACCATGCTTTGTGGGTGGAGACAGAGAAGTCAGCAGGCCCTGCCCTTGACCACACAGCCCAGGCAACAGAGGGGTTTGAAGCTGAGAACAGCTCTGGGAGGAGGGAAACAGCCAGGATTCTTCCCCACCCCACCCCACCCCCGAGTCCTGGGGGCCTTTCCCAAGAAATTGGCCTTTGGGCTTCCCTGGGAAGGAGGGGGTCATTCCTTATCCTTTTGGTTCTCTGTGTCCCCTGTCCGTTAGTGTGGGGGGTGCAGGATGATGCAGAATGCAGTTGCCAGGAGGGACCACAAGGGTGTTGGAAAGTCCCTGACACCCCCATGGAAAATGCTACACACCCCAGAGCCAGGTTCTTTCATCCCATCCAGGTCCCTGGGCCCCTTGGGGCCACTCCCTGGGGAAGCTGGACCCAGACCTGTGTGTCCTGAGAAAAACAACAGCAGTGACTATAACCCTAATGGTTACCAAGCAGGAGCTGAGCTCCTTAGTTCTCACCTCACCTAGGAGAGTGCTGAGAGAATGTCCATTTTGCAGACAGGGAAAGGGAGACTCAGAGCTGTGAACAAGTATTATTCAGGTTGCCCCGCTTGTGTACAGAGGCAGGCAGCCCCGCCCAAGGCTGAGTGGACTCTGATGTTGGCCCCCCACTCCTGTTCCTGCAGGGACTGGTACATGAATGGGAACTACCTGGTGATCCTAGTGTCTATCATTGTCATTCTGCCCCTGGCACTGATGCGGCAGCTTGGTGAGTGTGGCAGGGCCAGGGCCTTGGAGGGGAATGTTGGGGAAATGCCCGGGAGGGGACCCAGTCTCACAGCCCTTCCCCCACTTTGCAGGCTACCTGGGTTACTCCAGCGGCTTCTCTCTCAGCTGCATGGTGTTCTTCCTCATTGCAGTGAGTCACTCTCCAGGCTGGTGGAGTGAGGGGACTGGTCTCTTGCGGGACTCCTCTGTCAGGGGCAGGGGCAGGTCTCTCTGGGAAGCCTGGGTCAGAAGGCAGCTCCTTCTGTCCCTGATCTAGATGCGGCTTTATAGTGACTCCCAGGGAAGCTTAGTCTGGCCCTGATACCCCGTCCTCCCTGCAATTCAGGTCATCTACAAAAAGTTCCACGTGCCCTGCCCGCTGCCCCTCAGCTTCGCCAACATCACAGGCAATGTCAGCCTCGTGGAGGTCATGAAGGAGGAGGCTCAGCTGCAGGCTGAAACAGAGGCCACAGCCCTCTGCACCCCGAGTTACTTCACACTCAACTCACAGGTTCCAACAGGCAGGGGCAGGGGCTCTGGGCTGGGTGAGAGCGTGGGGCTGCCCTGACGCAATCACCATGTCTATCCAGACAGCATATACCATCCCCATCATGGCCTTCGCCTTTGTCTGCCATCCTGAGGTGCTGCCCATCTATACGGAGCTCAAAGAGTAGGTGTCTATGGTTGCGAGGGGGGTGGCTGCCTTAAACTGGTTTGGAGAGGAGGAATGTGGTCCTGACAGGGTGGGGGCGGGGATGTGTGAGGAGTGACAGGGCCAAGTCACTTTATCAAAGATCTCCATGGCTTCCATGAGGGGCGACTGGGGGCAAGGAGGAGACTTCCTCAGCTGCCAAATGGTGAGGGTGTGGTGCCAGAGAGACCCTAGGGCATACGGGAATCTCTGGTGTGGCCCAGCTTGGCACCCATCCCCTCCCCTGCTTCCCCAAAGCCCCTCCAAGAGGAAGATGCAGCACATCTCCAACCTGTCCATCGCCGTCATGTATGTCATGTACTTCCTGGCTGCCCTCTTCGGCTACCTCACCTTCTACGGTATGGCTGGACCGTGGGGGCAGAGGCAGAGGCCAGGCTGGGGGGCAAGGGGCTGGCCAGTGGCCATGGCACCCTGCATACTGGAGGTGCTAATTAGGTGTGTGATGCTTAACTGTGCCCTACAGCTGTGGAGGTGAGTCTGTTGCCACTTCCCACAGTGTCAGGGTCAACCCAGGCTCAGAGCCCATCCCCCTCCCTGGGCCACCTGCTGACCATCCTCCCTGCCTGCCACAGACGGGGTGGAGTCGGAGCTACTGCACACCTACAGCAAGGTGGATCCATTTGATGTGCTGATCCTCTGTGTGCGTGTGGCCGTGCTGACGGCAGTCACCCTCACGGTGCCAATCGTTCTGTTTCCGGTGAGCCAGTGGGCAGGTGGATCAATGCAGGGTGGGACTGATGGAGTTGACACAATGATGACTCTTCCCATCCCTATCCCCCAGGTGCGCCGTGCCATCCAGCAGATGCTGTTCACAAACGAGGAGTTCAGCTGGGTGCGGCACGTGCTCATTGCCATTGGCCTGCTCACTTGTATCAACCTGCTGGTTATCTTCGCTCCCAACATCCTGGGCATCTTCGGGGTCATTGGTGAGGGTCTGGCCCAGCTATGTATAGAAGCAGGACACTGGCCAGAGAATTTCTTATTTGCAAATCCTGGCAGATTCTGAGATCATACCCTACCTTTAGTGATGGCTGCTGGCCATGTGCACAGCTCGGGTTCCTGTCTGAGATTTTGTCCTTAAGGTTATTCTAATTCCTTCTGAAGGCTCAAAACCAGAGTCAGTTCTCTTTGCTGGGGGATGGGGTGGATGGGGGATGCCAGGGACCTCCACAAAGGATCTCACTGGGTTTTGTCCTCATTTCACATATGAGGAAACTGAAGTCCATAGTGATTAAGGGAGTAGCAGAGCCATACAGCTGGTAAGTGGAGGGACCTTGACTTAGCTCTAGGAACATGGGGGGACCTTGATTTAGCTCTAGGATCATGGGACTATAGGTTTTGTGCTCTGTCCACTGTCTCATCCCAGTTGGAGCTCTAAGGCAGAAAATCAGACAATTCTGCGAAATCTTTGGGGTGATTCAACTCAGGAGACTGACTCTGCAGCCCAACTCTGCAGGGACCAACACACAGACTTGGGGGTGATTGTCATGGAAATCATAGACATGACTATAGGTTCTCTACATCCAAAATCTGACTCAAAATGACTTAAGCAAAAGGGAATGTATTGGCCTAAATAATGAAAAAGCCTTCAGGAATAACTATATCTAGGAGCCCAATATCTTCAAGGCTTTGTCCCTATCTCTTGGCTTACCTTTTCTCTTTGCTAGCTTCATTCACTGACATATTCTTCTACTGCCAACAGCACTAGCTTTCCATTCAGGTGGACAGAGAACACGGGGAGGGACTGGGGGGCTCTCCAGACTCAGGTAGAGCTCTCAAGTAGAGTCTCAAGATGAGACTTTCCCAACAAGGAATCTCTGATCTCACTGAAGGACTGAAGGGTCCACCCCTGGACCTTATCCGATAGCTGGACATATCTCATTTTTTGCAGGTGCCACATCTGCCCCATGCCTCATCTTCATCTTCCCTGCCATCTTCTACTTTCGCATCATACCCACCGAGAATGAGCCTGCAAAGTCTACCCCCAAAATCTTGGTGCGAGGATCCTGGAGGTTGGTGGGCTGGTGTGGGGCTGAGGGAACTGCCCTGACCTCACATCTGACTCTTGAACTCCTGACCCCATAGGCCCTTTGTTTTGCTGTCCTTGGCCTCTTGCTGATGACCATGAGCTTGAGCTTCATCATCATTGACTGGGTGTCAGGGACCGGCCAGCATGGAGGAAGCCACTAGAAGACCCCCGGCCTGTTCTGTCTACTCGTCCAAGTACCCCTGCCCAGAGTCTTCAGCCCCTGCTCCCACCCAGTGGCCAGTTGCGGGGAGGAGAGAGACATGGTTAACACTATGGCATGTGGCCCTGCCTCGTGTCCTCCCTGTGGAAGGTTTTTGTAACAGCCAGGACCAAGGCCCTTGGGCCGCTACCTTGCTTCGCTCCTGGACAGGGGTTTCCTGAGTTGGGAGCAGGGTGGGGCTGTACCCTTGCTCCCTTCCTGTTGCCTCAGATCCCACTCGAGCCCCTGCCCTCCTTGCACAGATACATACACTGAGGCCTAGCAGCGGCCTACACAGCCTGTACGGCACAGAGAGTTGGAACCTAGGCCTGCAGCAATCTCCCCACCCTGCTGCTGAACCTTGGTCTGCACTCTGGGGCCTCATCTCCCTCAGCGCACTTGCCTTCCCCCACTTGTGTCCCTGAGGCCCCTTTCAGCCACTTGGACTCAGGCCCTTAGATACTCTTGTCTCCTTCCCATCCCCACCACCAGAAGGAGACCACGCCCCAAACCTGGAGTCAGGAGGTTCTTTTGAATGTGAGGCTGGTGTGGGCACGCCCAGGAACCCCTACCCTGCCCCTTCACCAGTCCTGGGGAGGCTGGGACTCCCCCCCCACCCCAAGTCTGGGCCATAGCTCACATTCCATTTCTGGGAGAAGAAAGAAGCTGGGGCCCAGAGCGGCTCTGCCCCTGGGAGCCAAAGACCCCAGGGGCTGGTCCGGGGTAGGCGTGGAGAGGCTGACAGCTCCCTTTTATAAATATTATACATAAGACGAGCTATGTTGTGTATTCTTGATCCCCATGGTCCCTGTGCTCCTGGAAAGTGGGTAGAAGCGGGGACATGGATGGTAATGGGAGCCTCTCCTGCCTCCTTCCCTGGGATGAGGGTGGGGACAGGCCCCCTTCCAAACCAGCCAGTGGTATGCTCAGACCCAGCTCTGGACCTGGGCCAGGCTCAGCACAGACCTGCTTTCTCACGGGGTGAGGTGGGGAGGAATTAATGAGGCCCCAGGAAATGGGACAGAGAGAGGCCTCCGGAAGGAGGCAACGTGAGGTGCATCCCCAGTAGCTCCAGGGAGGGTCTGAGCGAGGGGGCGGCCGAGCCCTGCGGAAACCCTGCCGAAGGGCCCCCTGCCCTCCCTGGCTGCCATGTCAACTCTCTGCTAATGCCTTGAGTCTGGGGACAAAAATCCAGGAATTCTGTGGCCTGTCAGGCGGAAATTCTATTAATAGTAAAACCGACTGTGAATGTAGGTGAGTTAGTGAGTTCTTGTGTTTGGAGCCCTGAGTTTTGAGTGGGGGGTCCAAGGCAAGGCAGGAATGGCCTAAGGATGCAGGGTAGCCCCAGGTGCCCTGGCTCTGGTGGAACTAGGAAGCTGCCCATTTCTTGGGGGCAGGCCTCAACCAGCTGGTGCCCGGCAAGACAGAGCTGCCTGGGCCTTGGCACCAAACCGTCATTAGGAGAGACCCTGCACCGGGCTAGGCTGCTGGGGAAAAGGCAGCAGGAAAAATCCAGTTTGAACTGGCAAGGCAGCTGCCAGCTTGGGAAAGCCCTGAAGAAAGAATTTCCTCAAGCTGGTGGCTGCTAGGCCCATGGCTGTGCCAGCTAATCAGAGGGGGGCTTCCTGAGTCTAGTTTCCTTGAGCCCCAGGCGCCTGACTCCAGCCCGGGGACTTACCCAGGAGCACTGCAGCCCCGGAACAAAGCTGGACACTGGCTGCAGCCCAGGGTGTCCTGATGTGAGGGTGTGCCCTTTGGGGGTCTCTGGCTTCCTCCTCATCAGATTAGGTCATTGCCCTGCATGGAACTTTTGGCTCCTAGAGAGCAGCAGGCAGTAGAGGACAGGGTCCATCCTGCGAACAGACCTTGAAGGTCGTCTCATACGCTGTCTGTCCGAAGAAGGCTGCATGCAGGTCAGAGTGGCAGCAAGACTGTCTGGATTCCCTAAAAACCCCAGGCCTGGCTTTAGGCCTCTCAGACCAAGAGGATGTGCTGACAGTAGGTCCACCTGCTTCTCTCTCTCTCTCACACACACACACACAGATGGGGTGGAGGAAGGACTCTGACCCTGAAGAAGTCTTCTCTGCTCTGCTTGCCCAGCAAGGTCTAGGGGGAAGGGGCAGGCAATGTGGCCATTAGACTATATCCAAAAGCCAAGTGTCCACACGACTGTTGGAAAATGAATATCTCTTGTTCCTGGCTGTCAAGGTCCAGCCACTCAGTCTACAGGCCATTGGTCATAGTTAAGCAATTTTGAAGAATTTCCTCAGTCTTTTTTCTTCTTCTTTTTTCTTGCTTTTTAAAATTCACTCATTTGGAATAGGAACAAGTGAAAGGCAGCCAGAACACCAGCACAAAGGTCTTCTATATTTATTTTCACTTCTTTTCTTATGACCACTTATAACAGCAACACAAGATGATATAGACCAGGAAAAGGAGCTGAATCCTGGGCCTTGGTCTCCTCTGACCAGCAGCTTCCCCTGCCCACACACCCTCCTCACCTATGTGCACATGCATACATTCACCTATTGGTGGAAGAGGGATTCATTCATTCAACAAATCTTTATTAAGATTTCCCAGGTGCTAAGCACCCCTGCAGCACCTGTACACACCGCAGTGAACAAAGCAAAGGCCTTTGCCTTCCTGGAACTTACACTCTAGGTGGGGGATTGAATTCAGACCAGAAACATGGAACATAATCAGTAAGTTACATGATTTGTTGGAAAATGGTCCTACCAAAGGGACTAAAAATGGCAAGGTAGGAGCAATAGAGAATAGGGGTTCTGGAGGTGGGTCAAGGTGGGCTTCATTGTGAAAAAGACGTTTGATCAGAGATTTGGAGAGGGGGGAAGTCATGTGGTCATGTGAATGTCTGCAGGGAACATTCCAGCCAGAGGAATCAGCTGGTGCAAAGTCCAGAGGCAGACATCACCTGTGAGAGGAGCACCAAGAAGTCATTGTGGCTGATGTTGAGTGAGGCAGTAGAGGGGAGAAGGGGCAAGTGGGGGCGTTTGAGGAGGGAAGATCTTGTGGGGCCTTGTCAGCCACCATAAGGGCTTTGAATTTTTCTCTGGCAGAGGTGAGACCCAATGCCAATTTTTAAACAGGGAAGGGGGCAGATCTGATTCGGCAGCAACTCTATTATTCTAGGTTATTCTAGCTGCTACATTGAGCTTAGACTCTTGGGTGTGGGATGGGGACCCAAGGGTGACACGGACTGACACAAGGGCTATTGCAGTTTCAGACAGACGTGTCAGGCAGCTCAGCCAGGTGGTGGCACAGTAGGGTTGAGATGCTGGGCATGTGCTGGAGGTAAAGGCAGCAAAGTTCCCTGATTATTTGGCCATGGTGGGTGGAGTGGGACAGAGACAAGTCTCAGGTGACTCCAAAGCTATCTAGAGAGCAAACTGCCATTGCATCCGCTGAGGGAGGCAGTTCTTGGGAGGGAGATCAGTTTTGTCCATGAAAAGCTTTAAACACCGACTAGACATCAAAGTGCAGATGCCAAGTTGGCCACTAGGTATGTGACTCAAGTGCAGTAGAGTGGGCAGAGCTGGAGTCAGGGTCGGGGGGGCAAAGCCAGTGGACGGTACCTAAGGCCAAGGGCCTGGATGAGATGATGTGGTGAGTGGAGACAGAAGGGCAGCAGTCAGGACAGAGCCCTGGAACACTCCTGTTAGGAGATAGGAGAGATGAGGTAGAATCAGAGAAGGAGCTAAGCAGCGGAGCCAGGAGATGGGAGGAAATAAAGGAAGAAGAGAGCATTCGGGAGCCAGGCAGGGGTCAAAGCCTCAAGGAGGTGAGTGTGGAACTTCAGCTGGGTTCAGCAACATGTGGTCACGGCTGTTTTGTGGAGGG
This sequence comes from Suricata suricatta, assembly GCF_006229205.1. Classification (NCBI taxonomy): domain Eukaryota; kingdom Metazoa; phylum Chordata; class Mammalia; order Carnivora; family Herpestidae; genus Suricata; species Suricata suricatta. The sequence goes on from NC_043711.1 coordinate 18,782,524, forward strand.
AAGAGCAAGCCTGACTGGAGTGGGTAGAGGAGAGAGAGGTAGGACCTTTTTTTGAGAGAGAGAGGGATACTGAGTGGGGGAGAGGCAGAGAGAGAGGGGCACAGAGGATCCAAAGTGGATCTCCTGATGTGGGGCTCCAACTCATGAGCCCTGACATCATGACCTGAGCCAAAGTTGGGCACTTAGACTGAGCCACTCTGGCGCCCCCAGGATTGGTAAGACTATAGACTGGTAAGACCTGTGTGAAGTGAGAGGAGCAGGGCCAACAGAGGCTTTTAGGAAGACTAGGAAGAAGCTACTGAGGAGAAGAGATTGGACCATGGGTGGGAGGTAGGGACAGGCCAGGGCTCTAGAGATACCGGGCTAGACGACAGCCGCTGGAGGCTGGACAGTTGCTATCAGGGTATACAGGGTGAACGCTGCCTGGCCAAGCCCTGGTAGCCGGGAACATGGCATGGAAGGACCCAGAGGACTCATCCAGATACCTGCCTTGACCTCAGTTTAAAGTCATCCAGCAACTGACATTCAAACAACTTGAAACAGGAATAATTGACTGGAAGTTACTTAGAAAGAGCAGCCCTGAAAGAAATCTGAAAGAATAAAACTGCTTTCAAAACCACATAAGGCTGGGGCGCCTAGGTGGCTCAGTCGGTTAAGCGTCTGGCTTCGGTTCAGGTCATGATCTCACGGTTCGTGGGTTTGAGCCCCGCGTTGGGCTCTGTGCTGACGGCTAGCTCAGAGCCTGGAGCCTGCTTCGGATTCTGTGTCTCTGTCTCTCTCTGACCCTCCCCTGCTCGAACTGTCTCTCTCTGACTCTCAAAAGAATTAAAAAATTTAAAAAACACACACAAAAAAACCCACATAAGGCTGCAAACCTGCCCTACCACGCACAGCGTGACCTGTACTGGATTAGACCGAGACTTGATTCCCCCGCCCGCAAGAGATCTGGCCCGCACGAAATCTGTAGAAGGCAGCCTCTGCTGACCCCTGGCGGCCAATGGCGGAAGTCTGCGCTGTGCCGTGACCCGCCAGATACCTCGTGGGGCTGGGTGGCTGCTATGGTCAGCTGTGGCTGCGCAGCCAGGCCCTGAGGCTCCAGGGCAGGCCAAAAAGGCCTCCAGCCTGGTGCGTGGGAGGAAGGCAGGCAGGAAGGCTCCAGGCGGGACAGGAGAAAGGTGGTCAAGGTGGGGCCGGAACCTCACCTCTCGGCATCCTGAGCAGGTGAATGAGGAGGTGCCAGTCCTACACTTGGCCAATCCTCAGGAGACCTGGACCTCTACAGGGTTGCCTGATCTGGAAGGAAAGGGTTGGACTCCCAGAGCCACTCTTGACCTATCCTTCTGAGAGCCCCTCCCTACATGACCGAACCCCTCTCCTTATCCTGACTAAATCTACCCTACCCTGGGGTCAAACACAGCGGCCCCACTGAGCAGCAGGCCCTAAGCTTGGCGCGGGCGGGGCGGGGGGGTGGGGGGTGGAAAGACATGAGACTATCCGACCCCAAGGAAGCCAGGAAGTGGCTGCCGGGGATGGTCCCCCAAATCGGCGCCTGATCTCCGCTGTGAATTTGGGGAGGCAGAGGTGGGAGAACATCCTGGAACGGAGGGTGTGAAGGTGCCGGGACCAGAGGGAGCAGAAGGCGGCTGTTAGGGCACGTCCTGGGGAAGGGCTGCGGTCTTCCTGTATGACTGGGAAGGCCTGGCAGGCTCGGATCAGGTGCAGGCGAGGACCACCGGGCACTATGAGAGGCAGGCAGATCTGCGGAGGCCAGGACCAGGATCGAAGACTAATCGAAGACTAAACGAGGCGGGAAGGCAAGCCTGGTGGGGATAACCTCGAGTGGCAGCGGAAGGAGAGCAGAAGGAGAAGCAAGGCAAAGGCTGCGCGGCGGCGGCGGAGGCCCTGGGTCGCCTCGGCTCCCGCCCGCGCTGTGCTCGAAGCACACCAGAGGGCGCCGCTGCCCCACGAAGCCTTGCCGGGCCTCAGGCAGCCACCGGAGTCCTGCACTCCCGCCTAGAGAGGACCCGGAAGAGGCGGGGCGCGAGCTCAGAGGCCGCTTCCGGCTTCAGGCCGGCCAGGGAGGTGGCGGGCGGGGGGCGAGGGGCAATGTGGGCGGGGCGTGGATCCCAGAAATCGAGGAGCGGGCGAAGGAATGGGGAGGTGTGAAGGGGCTGCGACCGTCGGGGTGGCGGACTGGAGCCGGAGGCCGCAGGGGGCGGGACAGGCGCAAGTCTGCGAGGCTGCACCCTTGCAGCTCTCTGCCCTGTGCCTGAGCTCTGGGCCTTTTCCGTTGTGAAATATAGTCCTGGGGCTCCTGGGGAGCCTTAGCGCTGCGCAAGGCCTGGGGGCAGGGCACAGGGTGCTTCGAGCCGTGGAGAGATAGGAAGGTAACTCCAGCAGGGGAAGTGAGGAGTGCTTTCCCCCACAAAGGTGGGGAAAGTAGGTGTGGGTCGCGAAGAACCTTTTAAACTGATATTCTTTAAATGTCCATTTGAAGGAGAGGCCAAGTCTGTGGAAAAGGCTGAAAGGGGACCAGCCAGCCCAAACCTGCTAGAGGAAACAGTTCAGCCCAGATATACATGCACCCCACTTCATGTGCCCCGAGATACCTTCTAGGCAGGGACAACTGTGTCCCTTCTGTCTCTCTCCCTACCTTCTCTCTTCTCCACAGGGGCATTACTCCTCATAGCTGCCAGAGGTAACTTTAAAATAGCAGATCATGTCACCCTCCCTTAAAAATCCCCTAGCTGTGGGGTGCCTGGGTGTCTCAGTCGGCTGAGCATTTAACTGAGACTCTGAGTGTGATCTCATGGTTTGTGAGTTTGAGCCCCACATTGGGCTCTGTACTGACAGTGGGGAATTTGCTTAGGATTCTCTCTCCCTCTTTCTCTGCCCTTCCCGTACCCATACCCCCCCCAAAATAAATAAGCTTTAAAAAACCCTAGTTGTTAAAACAAAACTTTAGTTGTTTCCATCACAATTAAATTTGGAATAAAATCTAAACTCGGCCCTGATGGTCTGGCCCCTGCTGGCCACCCCCTGGTGCTAGCCCACAGCCTGGACATCTGACATCCATGCTGGCCTAGAACCTTTGCTCTGGCTGATAGCATCCTAAGAGCTTTTCTCCAGCAGCCTGAACCCCGGCCCCGGCTAAGCTTGTTTCTCTGTGTAAAGTCGCAGCATCTGCTTGATGCAGTATGCAGAGCACTGTCCCCTGCTCCCAGGACTCAGTGACTAGCATCCCTCCCAGAACAAGTCCCCTTTCTCTCGCCCCTCTATTCCCAGTGACCATCTACAGGAAGCCCCTGAACCTAGGTGGTTGGGCCTTGGAAGCACCTCATGGGCTGCTTGCTCTTGCATCACCTCATTAGGGCTGTTTTTGCTCCTTCATTAAATTAAATTCCAGGAAGCATTGCTAATGAAGGCCCTAACAAGTCGTGGGAGAGGCTACCAGCCCCAGCCTTTGGACAGCATGACAGGGAGGGCTGCAGCAAGGTGAGCAGAAGAGTGGCTCCTGGGGATAGGTTGATTATCATTTCCCAGGCCCTCTGAGGACCCTGGGTTTCTTGGGGAGCTGGCCTTTAGAGACTGTGTATGTGGCAGACACCGTGGCAAGTTGGACCATGAGCTCAAGGAGAAGGAGAGGGGCTGAGTCCAAACTTGGCCACCAAGCCCCGGGGGCTCCCTGGGCAGTTCTCCCCTACTCAGTAGCAGCCTCAGTGCCAGGATCAGTTGTATTGCAGGGCCAGGCATGGGTCACTGGCCTGGAGATGCTGATGCCTGCTGCAGGCTCAGATGTACCCCTACCTGAGCATCTCTTGGGGACTTGGGGCCTCCTTGACTGCCCTACTCCTCAGTGAAGCCTCTTGGCAGTCTTCTCTCGCATCACCATCTGTACCTCTTGTTCTTGCTATTCTTGGCCAGGCTGACCTCCTTTCTGGCCTAGGAACACCCTCTGTCTTTCTACCCCACGGTCTTTGCACTTGCTGTTATCTCCACCTATTACTCTCTTGGCTTATTACATAGTTGGTCTCTTATCATTTGACGATCTTCTCAGACTATTACTCCTGCATACATTCCCAGTGGCTCTCTTGTCACCTTGTTGATTTCCTCTGAAATTGTGGTGTTTGCTTCCCTGTTTTCTGGTTTGGCATGTGCTCCTGAAGGGCAGGGTCCCAGCTGCCTTTCTCTCCCTAGGGTTCTCAGCACAGTGGCACGTGCGGGCTCACAGTAGTTTTTGTTTTTGTTTTTTTATTCCTTTGTCTTTATTTCTTTTTAAATTTTTTTATGTCTTTATTTTATTTTGAGACAGAGAGACAGAGAGTGAGTGGGGGAGGGGAAGAGAGAGGGAGACACAATTTGAAGCAGGCTCCTGGCTCTGTCAGTACAGAGCCTGACGCGGGGCTCGAACCCATGGACTGTGAGGTCATGACCTGAACCGAAGTCGGATGCTTAACTGACTGAGCCACCCAGGCACCCCTCCTTTGTCTTTATTTCTTTACAAATTCCCACAATGATTATTTTTCCCCCTCAGCATAGTTAGATAAGAAGAAGGAACAAGACACACTGTGTGCTTTGGGGCAAGTTGTGTACCTGCTTATGGTTGGCTTCTTCATCTGTGAAAAGGGGATCTCAGGTGGAGATCAGCTTCTCTGGTAGTCAACTGAAGAAACTTTCTGGAAAGGTAGACTTTCCAAATCTCGCTTTCTCTCCTTCCAGCCAATTTGGCTCCTCTCCCAGAGAAACTGAATTGTTCTTTTTTGTGTTGGTTTTTTTTTTTTTACTGTTTTTATTTATTTTAGAGAGAGAGAGAGAGAAACAGCATGAACAGGGGAGGATTAGAGAGAGAGGGAGACACAGAATCTGAAGACAGGCTCCAGGCTCTGAGCTAGCTGTCAGCACAGAGCCCAATGTGGGGCTTGAGCCCACGAACCGTGAGATCATGACCTGAGCTGAAGTAGGACGCTTAGCTGACTGAGCCACCCAGGCGCCCTGGAACTGAATTGTTCTTGAGGGTCCTGGAGACTTCCTAGAGCTGTTGGTCTCTGGTGGAATGCAAAGGGTTTTTGCAAGGTCCTCCTCTATTCTCTGCAGGACTTCTCTGTAGGGGTGCAGAAGGCAAGTTCTCAGGTCTATATGGTAGAGGGACGTGGAGACTGCAATTTCACTGCAGACTGAGGCTCTCAATGGTGCGGTTGGGGCGCAGAGATCCATGCTAAAGAAGCAGGTAGTCAGTGCGAGTGTGGGGTCAGCTCTGCACCAGAGCCAAGAACCCCACGTTTGGAACCCGATGGGGTGAAACTTCCAGGAAGACAAGCCTTGTGTGCCCCAGCCCCCAGGAGTTCACCTACTTCTCACAAAGTCACCTCAGCAGCCCGAAAAGGGCACTGCAGTAGTTAAATAGATGACTCCTTAGACCCTCCTGTCCCTGTGTCAGGTGGAGCCCCCTACCCCATCCAGAAACTTCTGACCTGAGTTCTCCATGCCAAAGCCAATTATCTCTGAAGGAGGTGGATGACCAGGAAGGGAGACCCTGGACCCCAAGGCCTCCCAGGCTTGGAACTGTTTATCTGAGAAGAGAAGCCTGGGAAGAGAGGCTTTGAAAGGAAGGGGCAGAGAGGGCATGGTACCTGACTCCAATCTCAAAACTGCTTCTGGGCTAAGAAGCAGGAAGGGGGAAGTGCAGGAGATGTACCCAAGAGGTGGAGCCTGGGTCAGGGCTGCAGGGAGGGAGCCAGCTCTGGCCACTGAGATCTAGCCTGTGATTTGGTGATCAGAGTTGCTGGGGACTCCTTGACACCTGGGAGCCATGGGAGTGGGGTGGTCAGGACCCTGGACTCGGGGTATCCCTATAGGGTCCTGCCTGTTCCTGGACTCTGAATGAGGGCAGACACACCCACCCCGAAACTGTCTTTGAGGAAGTGCTGGTAGCTTCCCCTTCCTGGAGCCTGTGGGCTGGGGTGTCACAGCCCACTGAGGGGGTCTCCATTGCTCATCCTGCTCAGTCTGGTGCACGGTAGGAACTCGGTACAAGCTGCACCTGCTCTGTGGTGTGTGGTGAGCCCCAGGGCTACTCTAGCTGTCCGAGTGAGGAAGGGAGCTGAGTGAGCCGGCAGCTGCCACTTCTCCATTCTGGCCAGAGTGCCGCCCTCACTGTCTTATGGTCTAGTCCAGGTGGTGCTGGACCAGCGTGCACAGAGACAAATCCTGCCTCCTCTGGGGCCCATGAGGCCCTGGCTAGGCAGCTATTCTCTGCTCCCAAAACAACATCTCTCAAAAGGCTCCAGCGCTCCCAAGTGGGAGGGAAGCAGGCTGCCGGTCATCTCTGGATGCCCATGGACGGGTCCCAGCCCCCTCTTGTCCTCAGTTGCCTCAACTGTAAAGCAAGGGGTTTCTCCAGCTCTGACCCTTGATTTTTTCCCTGGGCCTCCCCAAACCTGGCCTCACAGGTCCATCTCCAGATTCCCTGATCCGGCCACATTCTTCCTCAGCTCTCTCCTCCCTCTACCACTCCCCACATCACTTCCACTAAGAAGCCTCCTTCCCAGGCACCATTAGTTCCTGCCTTCTCTGCAAATATTGTTATAGTGGCACAGGATTAGTTGTTTACAGCTTTCCCAGCTCCAGGAGGTGGGGGGAGGGTGGAACCCTGGAAAGATTGGGGGAGAGTTTGTGTGATTCATTCATTTCGTTTGACAGGTATTTACCTGCACCCTCAAGGATTATTCTGGGTCTGGAAACAGAGACCCAGATGGGAGAGACTCGCCACCAAGACCATGGGATCTGGGCCTGGGGTCAGGGAAGCTCCAGGGCAGTGGAGTTCTAGAGGCCCAGCTTGCTCACAGTCATGGAATGAGAGACAGGGAGGAGGAATGAGTGGAGAGGGATCAAGGGGAGGAGCAAGAGAATGGGGTGAGCAAGGTCAGTCAGATGGCTTGAGCGTGGATGTGTTAAGTGGGGAGAGATCAGGTGGACCTTGGGTGGGGACAGGGCCTTGCAGAGATTACTATTATACAACCCACCCCTACTTGGAGTTTTCCATGTGCCAAACATTTTACATTTTTACTTTCATTACCTCCCTTAGTTTTGACCTCAGCCCCTGCAGTCAGTAGATGTTACTGTTAGGTTCATTTTACTGATAAGAAAACTGAGGCAAAGGAAGTTTCTGGTATTTCTACAAAGTAATATGTAGCTGGAAAGTTTGTAGACTGCTCCCCAGAGTCCTTTTCTTGCTGTCAGTGGCCACTCTACCACCTCTACCTCCTGCACAATCCAAACCAGTATGTCTAGGTTTTATCCTTAGGGCACTGGGGAGCCACAGAGGGTTTGTGAGCAAGAGAGTGATGTGATTTCTTGCAGCAGGATCCCTTGGCTGCCATGTAGAGGATGGGTTGTAGAGGAAAGAAGAGAGCCAGGGAGGAGGCTGGAGGCCCATGATAAGAGACAGAGAACAGGGACACATTTGAGGGGAGAGTTGAGGAGGGAAAGAAACTGACGGGGTGTAGGGGTTGGGGGGGGCTGGCTCTAGCTGGTGAGAGACCACAAAGTGGAGAGACCAGGAGCAGGGGCCATGCCTGGAAGTGCCTAAAGTGTCTGGGGGGACATTTCAGAGCAGTGATGGACATGGGTCTGGTGATCAGGGGAGAGATTGGGCTGGAGATGACAGAATAGGGTTCAGAGACCCAGGAATGAAGGGAGGCATGTGAATGGAGTGGCAAGCAGAGGCCTGGCCCTAGCCCTGGGGCCCCCATGGAGACAGAGAGGGCACAACCGGGAGGGGTGGAGCAGGGTTGCTGGACACTTTAGGAAGAAGGAATAATTGGAGGGGGTGACTATCTGGTAGAAATGTGCAAAGACCACACAGCCTGGCCTGGGGCTAGAGGAGGACATACCTCCCTGTGGCCCTGTCTTGCCCTGCCTCTATCGATTGGGGTCTGTGTCTGCCCACCTCTGGTGAGCCTGGCCTCAAAGGGGCTGACAGGTTCCTCCCGTTGCTCAGCAACTGCAAGAGCTGTTGGCTGTTGCTAGGAGCCAGCTGGGGAGGCCCAAGGAGGTAGGATCAGCTCTCAAATGTGGGGCGGGGCTGATGGGGGAAAGAGGCCTGCCTTGGAGCTGGGTTTGTAGCCTATGTGTGGACAGGCTGTGTTTTTGGCTGTGTGCACCCATTTTATAGTGTGTTCTATAGATTTGAGGCATGTTGTAGGTTGGTCCTATATCTGAATGAACAATGCATATCTCTGAGTGTCTGTGTCCCTGGATGGCCGTTATATGTTTTTACCATGTTTGCTACATGTTTGTGGCAGAGCCTGCCTGAGCTTTGGCTCCAGGCAGGAGAGAACCCTCGGAGAACCGTCGGAGGACTTATAGGCCAATGATTGCTCCTCAACAAGGGAGCCATTCAGATAGGGATCCAGAGACAGTCCAGGGAGAGCAGCAGCCTGAGGATTTGGAGCTGAAACAAGATGTGTGGTAGAGTGGTAAGGAAGGAGTCTACACTGAACAGCGGTCTGTGGGTGGCCAGTTCCCTTCCTGGCTTTGTGGACCTTCCTTGTCTTTGGTCTGGGTACTCCTCAGCTCATGGCATTGGGGCCACACAAGAATCTTCCTGGGTAACCCTTGGCAGACTCTTCCACTGGAAGTCTATTGGAGGTCAGGGCTGTGGGCTTTTCTTGAACAGTATCAGAAAGAGTGCACTGTTCTGCTAGAAATGATGCTGCCTCCACTCCACCTTTGCCCAGTCATAGGATTGCAGCCACTGTCCAGTGGGGACAGGCCGTAGGATCATAGTTATTTGTCTTTCCAGAAGTCAGGTGGACCTCTCCTTCTTGCCTGCCCCTCGACCCCTTTCGGCCTGGTTGCCATGTCTCAGGCTGAAGTCCAGGATGCCTACGTGCAGGAGAATGCCTCCTAGATCGGAGAAGGATGGATAAAGCCGTGTGTGACAAGAGGAGGCACCCTGGCTGAGGGAAATAGCTTGGGCAAAGGTGTAGAGGTGGCAGTAGACATTTATTAAACTGCAACTTGAGAGAGAAGGGGTCAACCTCTCCTTAAGATAGAGAAAGCCGAAGTTTAGAGAGGCTTCGGGGCTCTGTAGATCCTGAAACAAGTTTATTGGGTTCATTAACTTAAACGAGACGAAGACACGCCTTCTCCGCCCAGCCAGCCCAACTCGCTTAAGCTCGAGGGCTGGTTTCAGCTCGCCTAAGAAGTGCACCGGATCCCCACCCTCGGGGTACAAGATCCGCCCGCCTCCGCCGTTGGGCAGCAGAGCTCCGGGAGTTCCGCATCCAATCGGGGTCCAGTCCCGCCTGCAGCAATCCTGGAGCCCAATCCCTCGGAGTTTGGCTTTACTCCTGCAGCTATTCCTCAGCGTAGCTCCGCCTGCAGCTCGGCCCGAGTCTGGGCTGAGCCTAACTTCTATTTCGCTCCGCCCTCAAGCCAATCACCGGCCCCGGATCTCCTATGGCCCCGCCTTCAGGCCCGCCCCAGCCCAGTCCCGGGCCTGGCCAGCTCCGGCCCCACCCTCGGCCCGCCCCGCCGTCGGTGCGCGGCGGCGGGGAAGGCACCGCCCGCAGACGCTCGGAACTGCCGACCCGAGAGCCACCCGTAGAGGGCCGGCGGCGGGAGCAGAGTGGGTCGGACGG